>NW_027599029.1:0-32673 GCF_964194155.1 Cetorhinus maximus | reverse complement strand
CTGCCTCTCTCTCTCGAGCACTCCTCTCTCTCTCCCGAGCACTGCCTCTCTGTCTCCCCGAGCACTGCCCCTCTCTCTCCCCGAGCACTGCCTCTCTCTCTCCCCGAGCACTGCCTCTCTCTCTCCCCGAGCACTGCCTCTCTCTCCCTGAGCACTGCCCCCTCTCTCCCCGAGCACTGCCTCTCTCTCGCCCCGAGCACTGCCTCTCTCTCTCCCCGAGCACTGCCCCTCTCTCCCCGAGCACTGCCTCTCTCTCCCCGAGCACTGCCTCTCTATCCCCTGAGCACTGCCTCTCTCTCTCCCCGAGCACTGCCTCTCTCTCTCCCCGAGAACTGCCTCTCTCTCCCCGAGCACTGCCTCTCTCTCTCCCCGAGCACTGCCCCTCTCTCTCCCCGAGCACTGCCTCTCTCTCCCCGAGCACTGCCTCGCTCTCCCCGAGCACTGCCTCTCTCCCCGAGCACTGCTTCACACTCCCCGAGCACTGCCTCTCTCTCTCCAAAAGCACTGCCTCTCTCTCTCCCTGAGCACTGCCCCTCTCTCTCCCCGAGCACTGCCTCACTCTCCCCGAGTACTGCCTCTCTCTCCCCCCGAGCACTGCCTCTCTCTCCCAGAGCACTGCCTCCCTCTCTCCACGAGCAGTGCCACTCTCCCCGAGCACTGCCTCTCTCCCCGAGCACTGCCTCTCTCCCCGAGCACTGCCTCTCTCTCCCCGAGCACTGCCTCTCTCTCCCCGAGCACTGCCTCTCTCTCTCCCCGAGCACTGCCCCTCTCTCTCCCCGAGCACTGCCCCTCTCTCTCCCCGAGCACTGCCTCGCTCTCCCCGAGCACTGCCTCGCTCTGCCCGAGCACTGCCTCTCTCCCCGAGCACTGCTTCACACTCCCCGAGCACTGCCTCTCTCTCTCCCCAAGGACTGCCTCTCTCTCTCTCCCCGAGCACTGCCCCTCTCTCTCCCCGAGCACTGCCTCACTCTCCCCGAGTACTGCCTCTCTCTCTCCCCGAGCACTGCCTCTCTCTCCCAGAGCACTGCCTCCCTCTCTCCACGAGCAGTGCCACTCTCCCCGAGCACTGCCTCTCTCCCCGAGCACTGCCTCTCTCTCGCCCCGAGCACTGCCCCTCTCTCTCCCCGAGCACTGCCTCTCTCTCTCCCCGAGCACTGCCCCTCTCTCCCCGAGAACTGCCTCTCTCTCCCCTGAGCACTGCCTCTCTATCCCCTGAGCACTGCCTCTCTCTCTCCCCGAGCACTGCCTCTCTCTCTCCCCGAGAACTGCCTCTCTCTCCCCGAGCACTGCCTCTCTCTCCCCGAGCACTGCCTCTCTCTCTCCCCGAGCACTGCCCCTCTCTCTCCCCGAGCACTGCCTCTCTCTCCCCGAGCACTGCCTCGCTCTCCCCGAGCACTGCCTCTCTCCCCGAGCACTGCTTCACACTCCCCGAGCACTGCCGCTCTCTCTCCAAAAGCACTGCCTCTATCTCTCTCCCCGAGCACTGCCACTCTCTCTCCCCGAGCACTGCCTCACTCTCCCCGAGTACTGCCTCTCTCTCTCCCCGAGCACTGCCTCTCTCTCCCAGAGCACTGCCTCCCTCTCTCCACGAGCAGTGCCACTCTCCCCGAGCACTGCCTCTCTCCCCGAGCACTGCCTCTCTCTCTACCCGAGCACTGCCTCTCTCTCTCACCGAGCACTGCCTCTCTCTCTCCCCGAGCACTGCCTCTCTCTCTCCCCGAGCACTGCCTCTCTCTCTCCCCGAGCACTGCCTCTCGCCCCGAGCACTGCCCCTCTCTCTCCCCGAGCACTGCCTCACTCTCGCTCCCCGAGCACTGCCTCTCTCTCTCTCCCCGAGCACTGCCTCTCTATCTCCCCGAGCACTGCTTCTCTCTCTCTCCCTGAGCACTGCCCATCTCTCTCCCCGAGCACTGCCTCTCTCTCCCCGAGCGCTGCCTCTCTCTCTCCCCAAGTACTGCCTCTCTCTCCCCGGGCACTGCCTCTCTCTCTCCCCGAGCACTGCCTCTCTCTCTCTCCCCGAGCACTGCCTCTCTCTCTCTCCCCGAGCACTGCCTCTCTCCCCGAGCACTGCCTCTCTCTCTCCCCAAGCACTGCCTCTCTCTATCCCCAAGCACTGCCTCTCTCTCTCCCCGAGCACTGCCTCTCTCTCTCCCCGAGCACTGCCTCTCTCCCCGAGCACTGCCTCTCTCTCCCCGAGCACTGCCTCTCTCTCTTTCCGAGCACTGCCTCTCTCCCCGAGCACTGCCCCTCTCTCTCCCCGAGCACTGCCTCTCTGTCTCTCCCCGAGTCCTGCCTCTCTCTCTCCCCGAGCACTGCCTCTCTCTCTCTCCCCGAGCACTGCCTCTCTCTCTCCCCGAGCACTGCCTCTCTACCCGAGCACTGCCTCTCTCACTCCCCAAGCACTGCTTCTCTCCCCGAGCACTGCCCCTCTCTCTCCCCGAGTACTGCCTCTCTCTCTCTCCCCGAGCACTGCCTCTCTCTCTCTCCCCGAGCACTGCCTCCTCTCTCCCCGAGCACTGCCTCTCTCTCTCTCCCCGAGCACTGCCCCTCTCTCTCCCCGAGCACTGCCTCTCTCTCTCTCCCCGGGCACTGCCTCTCTCTCTCCCCGAGCACTGCCTCTCTCTCTCTCCCCGAGCACTGCCTCTCTATCTCCCTGAGCACTGCTTCTCTCTCTCTCCCTGAGCACTGCCCATCTCTCTCCCCGAGCACTGCCTCTCTCTCCCCGAGCGCTGCCTCTCTCTCTCCCCAAGTACTGCCTCTCTCTCCCCGGGCACTGCCTCTCTCTCTCCCCGAGCACTGCCTCTCTCTCTCTCCCCGAGCACTGCCTCTCTCTCTCTCCCCGAGCACTGCCTCTCTCCCCGAGCACTGCCTCTCTCTCTCCCCAAGCACTGCCTCTCTCTATCCCCAAGCACTGCCTCTCTCTCTCCCCGAGCACTGCCTCTCTCTCTCCCCGAGCACTGCCTCTCTCTCCCCGAGCACTGCCTCTCTCTCTTTCCGAGCACTGCCTCTCTCCCCGAGCACTGCCCCTCTCTCTCCCCGAGCACTGCCTCTCTGTCTCTCCCCGAGTCCTGCCTCTCTCTCTCCCCGAGCACTGCCTCTCTCTCTCTCCCCGAGCACTGCCTCTCTCTCTCCCCGAGCACTGCCTCTCTACCCGAGCACTGCCTCTCTCACTCCCCAAGCACTGCCTCTCTCCCCGAGCACTGCCCCTCTCTCTCCCCGAGCACTGCCTCTCTCTCTCTCCCCGAGCACTGCCTCTCTCTCTCTCCCCGAGCACTGCCTCCTCTCTCCCCGAGCACTGCCTCTCTCTCTCTCCCCGAGCACTGCCCCTCTCTCTCCCCGAGCACTGCCTCTCTCTCTCTCCCCGGGCACTGCCTCTCTCTCTCCCCGAGCGCTGCCTCTCTCTCTCTCCCCGAGCACTGCCTCTCTCCCCGAGCACTGCCCCTCTCTCTCCCCGAGCACTGCCTATCTCTCTCTCCCCGGGCACTGCCTCTCTCTCTCCCCGAGCACTGCCTCTCTCTCTCTCCCCGAGCACTGCCTCTCTCCCCGAGTACTGCCTCTCTCCCCGAGCACTGCCTCTCTCTCTCCCCGAGCACTGCCTATCTCCCCGAGCACTGCCTCTCTCCCCGAGCTCTGCCCCTCTCTCCCGAGCACTGCCTCTCTCTCTCCCCGAGCACTGCCTCTCTCCCCGAGCACTGCCTCTCTCCCCGAGCACTGCCTCTCTCTCTCTCCCCGAGCACTGCCTCTCTCTCTCCCCGAGCACTGCCTCTCTCCCCGAGCACTGCCCCTCTCTCTCCCCGAGCACTGCCTATCTCTCTCTCCCTGAGCCCTGCCTCTCTCTCTCCCCGAGCACTGCCTCTCTCTCTCTCCCCGAGCACTGCCTCTCTCTCTCCCCGAGAACTGCCTCTCTACCCGAGCACTGCCTCTCTCACTCCCCGAGCACTGCCTCTCTCCCCGAGCACTGCCCCTCTCTCTCCCCGAGCACTGTCTCTCTCTCTCTCCCCGAGCACTGCCTCTCTCTCTCCCCGAGCACTGCCTCTCTCTCTCTCCCCGGGCACTGCCTCTCTCTCTCCCCGAGCACTGACTCTCTCTCTATCCCCGAGCACTGCCTCTTTCTCTCCACGAGCACTGCCCCTCTCTCTCCCCGGGCACTGCCTCTCTCTCTTTCCCCGAGCACTGCCTGTCCCTCTCTCCCCGAGCACTGCCTCTCCCTCTCCCCGAGTACTGCCTCTCCCTCTCCCCGAGCACTGCCTCTCTCTCTCCCCGAGCACTGCCTCTCTCTCCCCGAGCACTGCCTCTCTATCCCCTGAGCACTGCCTCTCTCTCTCCCCGAGCACTGCCTCTCCCTTTCCCCGAGAACTGCCTCTCTCTCTCCCAGAGCACTGCCTCTCTCAAACCCCAACCCAGGCACTAACCCTCTCTCTCCCCGAGCACTGCCTCTCTCTCTCCCCAAGTACTGCCTCTCTCTCCCCGAGCACTGCCTCTCTATCTCCCCGAGCACTGCTTCTCTCTCTCTCCCTGAGCACTGCCCATCTCTCTCCCCGAGCACTGCCTCTCTCTCCCCGAGCGCTGCCTCTCTCTCTCCCCAAGTACTGCCTCTCTCTCCCCGGGCACTGCCTCTCTCTGCCCAAGCACTGCCGCTCTCTCTCCCCGAGCACTGCCTCTCTCTCTCTCCCCGAGCACTGCCTCTCTCCCCGAGCACTGCCTCTCTCTCTCCCCAAGCACTGCCTCTCTCTATCCCCAAGCACTGCCTCTCTCTCTCCCCGAGCACTGCCTCTCTCTCTCCCCGAGCACTGCCTCTCTCCCCGAGCACTGCCTCTCTCTCCCCGAGCACTGCCTCTCTCTCTTTCCGAGCACTGCCTCTCTCCCCGAGCACTGCCCCTCTCTCTCCCCGAGCACTGCCTCTCTGTCTCTCCCCGAGTCCTGCCTCTCTCTCTCCCCGAGCACTGCCTCTCTCTCTCTCCCCGAGCACTGCCTCTCTCTCTCCCCGAGCACTGCCTCTCTACCCGAGCACTGCCTCTCTCACTCCCCAAGCACTGCCTCTCTCCCCGAGCACTGTCCCTCTCTCTCCCCGAGCACTGCCTCCTCTCTCCCCGAGCACTGCCTCTCTCTCTCTCCCCGAGCACTGCCTTTTTCTCTCCACGAGCACTGCCCCCCTCTCTCCCCGGGCACTGCCTCACTCTCTCTCTCCCCGAGCACAGCCTCTCTATCCCCTGAGCACTGCCTCTCTCTCTCCCCGAGCACTGCCTCTCCCTCTCCCAGAGAACTGCCTCTCTCTCTCCCCGAGCACTGCCTCTCCCTCTCCCCGAGCACTGCCTCTCTCAAAATCCAACCCAGGCACTAACCCTCTCTATCCCCTGAGCACTGCCTATCTCTCTCCCCGAGCACTGCCCCTCTCTCTCCCCGAGCACTGCCTCTCTCTCTCTCCCCGAAAACTGCCTCTCTCTCCCCGAGCACTGCCTCTCTCTCTCCCCGAGCACTGCCTCTCTCTCTCCCCGAGCACTGCCCATCTCTCTCCCCGAGAACTGCCTCTCTCTCCCCGAGCACTGCCTCTCTCTCACCGCGAGCACTGCCTCTCTCTCTCTCTCTCCGAGCACTACCTCTCTCTCTCTCCCCGAAAACTGCCTCTATCTCCCCGAGGACTGCCTCTCTCTCTCCCCGAGCACTGTCTCTCTCTCTCCCCGAGCACTGCCCATCTCTCTCCCCGAGCACTGCCTCTCTCTGTCCCCGAGCACTGCTTCTCTCTCTCTCTACTGAGCACTTCCTCGTTCCCTCCATCCCGGGGGAATGCCACCCTTGTCTGTCTCAGCAATTTCTGCTGCTGTAATCTGCCCACAATGGAAGAGATACTCACTAGGAAGAAGTTGGTTCTCAGTGGTGGCATCATGTAGAGAGAGACAAAGTAAGCTCCTATACCAATTAAAGCTGCAACGATACTGACCGCGTGCATCAGGAAAATGACTTGTTTCTGCAAGGAATTTAACATGGGTTACGCAACGGTGGCAAGATTGTCAAATCCCATCTCAGGCTGGTGCTTCTGTGCCTTGTTAAAGGAGCTACCGACTGTGCCTCTCTGCGGCAGAGTACTTTCCCAGTTCGGGCTTGTGACTCCAGCCCCACAACAACACAGTTGACTCTTCTGCAGCCCCAGAAGCCTCAGAACTAGATACCAGGTATTGTAAACTGCTACCTCGCAGATCCAAGAAAGCCACCAAACACTATCTTCCCCAGGCAAATCAGTGTCCAGAAAACAGTGATGGCACACATCCCCGAGAATAAAGGTTAAAAATACTTACGAGGTGGGTATTTGATGTGTTTATAATGTCAACCACCAGTGATCCTGATATGATAAACTGGGAAGAAAAAGTACATTGTATAAGGAATGCTTGAGGGTGCATTAGTAATTGTAAAGATGATATTAATATGCACAGTTGTAAAAATACCCTCCCTATGTTCATATACATAACGTAGGATTATGGTTTACATAGAACATAAAGCAGGGAATCAGGCCATTCGGCCCGACTAGTCTGTGCAGGCCTACATTCTCCACACAGCTCTCCTCCCTTTCCATCTGCCTCACATCAGCATTTCAGTGTGCCTTTCTATCCCCTTTTCTCTCAAACGCTTGTCTAATCTCCTGCCAGGGAAACCTAACCGAGTCGCCGCTGTGGGAGCGAGTCCCAAATTCTTCACCACTCTCCAGGTGTTTGTAACTATCCTATATTTATCACTCTCTAGTTTTGGGTTACTCCACACAAATTCTTCACCACTCTCCAGGTGTATGTAACTATCCTATATTTATCACTCTCTAGTTTTGGGTTACTCCACACAAATTCTTCACCACTCTCCAGGTGTATGTAACTATCCTATATTTATCACTCTCTAGTTTTGGGTTACTCCACACAAATTCTTCACCACTCTCCAGGTGTTTGTAACTATCCTATATTTATCACTCTCTAGTTTTGGGTTACCCCACACAAATTCTTCACCACTCTCCAGGTGTATGTAACTATCCTATATTTATCACTCTCTAGTTTTGGGATGCCCCACACAAATTCTTCACCACTCTCCAGGTGTTGGTAACTATCCTATATTTATCACTCTCTAGTTTTGGGTTACTCCACACAAATTCTTCACCACTCTCCAGGTGTATGTAACTATCCTATATTTATCACTCTCTAGTTTTGGGTTACTCCACACAAATTCTTCACCACTCTCCAGGTGTTTGTAACTATCCTATATTTATCACTCTCTAGTTTTGGGTTACCCCACACAAATTCTTCACCACTCTCCAGGTGTATGTAACTATCCTATATTTATCACTCTCTAGTTTTGGGATGCCCCACACAAATTCTTCACCACTCTCCAGGTGTTGGTAACTATCCTATATTTATCACTCTCTAGTTTTGGGTTACCCCACACAAATTCTTCACCACTCTCCAGGTGTATGTAACTATCCTATATTTATCACTCTCTAGTTTTGGGTTACTCCACACAAATTCTTCACCACTCTCCAGGTGTATGTAACTATCCTATATTTATCACTCTCTAGTTTTGGGTTACCCCACACAAATTCTTCACCACTCTCCAGGTGTTTGTAACTATCCTATATTTATCACTCTCTAGTTTTGGGTTACTCCACACAAATTCTTCACCACCCTCCAGGTGTTTGTAACTATGCTATATTTATCACTCTCTAGTTTTGGGTTACTCCACACAAATTCTTCACCACTCTCCAGGTGTATGTAACTATCCTATATTTATCACTCTCTAGTTTTGGGTTACTCCACACAAATTCTTCACCACTCTCCAGGTGTTTGTAACTATCCTATATTTATCACTCTCTAGTTTTGGGTTACTCCACACAAATTCTTCACCACTCTCCAGGTGTATGTAACTCTCCTATATTTATCACTCTCTAGTTTTGGGTTACCCCACACAAATTCTTCACCACTCTCCAGGTGTTTGTAACTATCCTATATTTATCACTCTCTAGTTTTGGGTTACCCCACACAAATTCTTCACCACCCTCCAGGTGTTTGTAACTATCCTATATTTATCACTCTCTAGTTTTGGGATGCCCCACACAAATTCTTCACCACCCTCCAGGTGTTTGTAACTATCCTATATTTATCACTCTCTAGTTTTGGGTTACTACACACAAGTGAAAACATTCCCTCTGCACCTGAGCGAAAAGCTAAATACCATGGACGTTGGAAATCTGAAATGAAAACAGAAAATGCTGCAAATGCCAAGCAGGTCTGGCAGCATCTCGCTCCACACCCAAACACTCCACCTCTGTGTCATTTTAAAGCCTCTATCAGATCAGTCCTCAGTCCCCTCTTTTTGAGATAAAAAGGGCCCCAGTCAGTTCAGTTGCTCCTGATAGCTGTGATCCCTCTGTTCTGTTACCATCCATGTAAGGCTTTGTTCCTGCACTTTCTCCAATACGTCTATGATCTTTTTATTGTAACAGGGTCCACAACTGTGCAGAGTGCTCTTACATTTGCCTGGATGAGTGCAGCTCCAACAACCCTCGAGAAGCTCGACACCGTCCAGGACAAAGCAGCCCCCGCTCGATTGGCACTCCATCCACAAACATTCACTCCCTCCACCACCGACGCACAGTAGCAGCAGTGTGTGTACCATCTACAAGATGCACTGCAGGAACTCAACAAGGCTCCTTCGACAGCACCTTCCAAACCCACGACCACTACCATCTAGAAGGACAAGGGCAGCAGACACATGGGAACACCACCACCTAGAAATTCGCCCCCGAGTCACTCACCATCCTGAATTGGAAATATATCGGCCGTTCATAGAAACATAGAAACTAGGAGCAGGAGGAGGCCATTCGGCCCTTCGAGCCTGCTCCCCCATTCATTATGATCATGGCTGATCATTCAACTCAATAGCCTGTTCCCGCTTTCTCCCCATATCCTTTGATCCCTTTCGCTCCAAGAGCTATATCTAACTCCTTCTTGAAAACTTACAATGTTTTGGTCTCAACTACTTTCTGTGGTAGCAAATTCCACAGGCTCACCGCTCTCTGGGTGAAGAAATTTCTCCTCATCTCAGTCCTAAATGGTCTACCCCGTATCCTCAGACTGTGACCCCTGGTTCTGGACTCCCCCCACCATCGGGAACATCCTTCCTGCATCTACCCTGTCTCGTCCTGTTAGAATTTTATAGGTTTCTATGAGATCCCCCTTCATTCTTCTGAACTCCAGCGAATATAATCCTAACCGACTCAATCTCTCCTCATACGTTAGTCCTACCATCCCAGGAATCAGTCTGGTAAACCTTCACTGCATTCCCTCCATAGCAAGAACATCCTTCCTCAGATAAGGAGACCAAAACTGCACACAATTTTCCAGGTGTGGTCTCAACAAGGCCCTGTACAATTGCAGCAAGACATCCCTACTCCTATACTCGAATCCTCTGGCTATGAAGGCCAACATACCATTTGCCTTCTTTACCTCCTGCTGCACCTGCATGCTTACCTTCAGCAACTGGTTTACAAGGACACCTAGGTCTCGTTGCACATTCCCCTTTCTCAATTTATAGCCATTCAGATAATAATCTGCCTTCCTGTTTTTGCTACCAAAGTGGATAACGTCACATTTATCCACATTATACTGCATCTGCCATGCATTTGCCCACTCACTCAGCTTGTCCAAATCACACTGAAGTATCTTTGCATCCTCCTCACAGCTCACCCTCCCATCCAGCTTTGTGTCATCTGCAAATTTGGAGATATTACATTTAATTCCCTCATCTAAATCATTAATATATATTGTGAATAACTGGGGTCCCAGCACCGATCCCTTTGGTACCCCACTAGGCACTGCCTACCAATCGGAAAAAGACCCATTTATTCCTACTCTTTGTTTCCTGTCTGCCAACCAGTTTTCTATCCATCTCAATACACTACCCCCAATCCCATGCGCTTTCATTTTACACACTAATCTCTAATGTGGGACTTTGTCGAAAGCCTTCTGAAAGTCCAAATAAACCACATCCACTGGTTCCCCCTCATCAACTCTACTAGTTACAACCTCGAAAAATTCCAGTAGATTTGTCAAGTATCATTTCCCTTTCATAAATCCATGCTGACTCTGTCCGATTCTGCCACTGTTTTCCAAGTGCTCAGCTATTAAATCTTTTATAATGGACTCTA
This sequence comes from Cetorhinus maximus, assembly GCF_964194155.1. Classification (NCBI taxonomy): domain Eukaryota; kingdom Metazoa; phylum Chordata; class Chondrichthyes; order Lamniformes; family Cetorhinidae; genus Cetorhinus; species Cetorhinus maximus. Next base: position 22,496 of record NW_027599029.1, on the reverse strand, counting down.
GAATTTTCCCCACTACCGATATCAGGCTGACTGGTCTATAATTCCCTGTTTTCTCTCTGCCTCTATTTTTAAATAGTGGGGTTACATTAGCTACCCTCCAATCTGTAGGAACTGTTCCAGAGTCTATAGAATCTCGGATGATGACCATCAGTGCTGTTAGGGAGGGAGTTACAGGATTTTGTCCGTGTGGTGCAGGTACACTCACGGCGCTGTTAGGGAGGGAGTTCCAGGATTTTGTCCGTGTGGTGTAGGTACACTCACGGCGCTGTTAGGGAGGGAGTTCCAGGATTTTGTCCGTGTGGTGTAGGTACACTCACTGCGCTGTTAGGGAGGGAGTTCCAGGATTTTGTCCGTGTGGTGTAGGTACACCCACGGCACTGTTAGGGAGGGAGTTCCAGGATTTTGGGATTTCTGGGGCCGCTTCTTTAAGTACTCTGGGATGTAGATTATCAGGCCCTGGGGCTTTATCGACCTTCAATCCCATCAATTTCCCCAACACCATTTCCCGACTAATACTGATTTCTTTCAGTTCCTCCCTCTCACTAAACCCTGTGTTCCCCAACATTTCTGGAATGTTATTGTGTCCTCCTTTGTGAAGACAGAACACAAGTATGTATTTAGTTCCTTCACTGTCGCTGGGTCAAAATCCTGGAACTCCCTCTCTAACAGCGCCGTGGGTATACCTACACCACACGGACAAAATCCTGGAACTCCCTCCCTAACAGCACTGTGGGTGTACCTACACCACACGGACTGCAGCGGTTCAAGAAGGCAGCTCACCCCCCACCATCTCATGGGACAATGAGGGAGGGGCAATAAATGCTGGGCCCAGCCCAGCGACACCCACATCCCGTGAAAGAATAAATAGAAAAAATGTGGGGTCTGACAAGTGTCCTGTACAACATCAGGACATAACTTCCCTACTTCTGAATCACATATTCTCCTGGAAATAAATTTCTGGGCTGAGAGGATTGTTCCACAAAGAAAGATCATAGAAACATAGAAACTAGGAGCAGGAGGAGGCCATTCGGCCCTTCGAGCCTGCTCCACCATTCATTACGATCATGGCTGATCATTCAACTCAATAGCCTGCTCCCGCTTTCTCCCCATATCCTTTGATCCCTTTCACCCCAAGAGCTAGATCCAACTCCTTCCTCAAAACATACAATGTTTTGGCCTCAACCACTCTCTGTGGTAACAAAAGGTTGAGTAGAATGGGCCAATATTTTCTGGAGTTTAGAAGCATGATATGTGATCTCACTGTAACATGTAACATTTTTAAAGGGCTTGAAAGGGTGGATGCTGAGGTTCTGTGCATCCTCGTGGCTGAAGGGTCTAGTACTCGGGCAGTGACTGCAATCCATGGCTCCAGAGCCACAAGTGACTCTTTAACAGCTCATTTGCAGCTCACCCTTTTCCAGTTTGGCTCATGTTAACATGAAAAAAACATGAAAATCGAGAAAAATGAGAGCTGTGTTTTATTGTGGGAATGAAAAGCTAATTCTCGGGCTCCCAGCAGGTTTTATTTCAGACATAGCTGGTTTCTTTTTAACGGTTTTGCCAGCCCCTGAAATGGGAAGGGTGGAGAGGTTTTTGAGGCCGGGGGGGTCACAGTCTCAGGCTAAGGGGAAGGTCATTTTGGACGGAGACGAGGAATGTCTTCACTCGGAGGGTTGTGAATCTTTGGAATTCTCTACCCCAGAGGGTTGTGGATGCTCCGTCATTGAGGACATTCAAGACTGAGGTGGAGGTATTTTTGGGCACTGAGGGAATTAAGGGATATTGGGGGGGGCGGGCAGAAAAGTGGAGTTGAGGTAGAAGATCACCTGATGATCGTATTGAATAGTCGCTGCAGGCTCGAGGGGCTGAATGGCCTCATCCTGTTCCTACTCCCTGCTCTTATGAATCTCACTGGTTCATGTGAGTTATTAATCAATCTTTATATCAAACTCAACGTACCCAAATTCCTGTCCACCAGGGGACCCCGATTATAACAGCAAATACGTAACTTTCGGTATAATTCAGTGGCAGACCGAACACCATCTGTACGATTCCAATCATTATCTCAGTGATCTGCAATAGGACAGATGCAAGAATTACGTTCGATAAAACAAAGCTGTTTAAATGGCCAGCAAGGAAATGGTACAGGTGAGAAAGATGGTTAATATTACACAGGATTTTTAAGAGAGACCCTCCGACAGTGCTGCACCTCCTCAGTACTGACCCTCCAACAGTGCTGCACCTCCTCAGTGCTGACCCCCCGACAGTGCTGCACCTCCTCAGTACTGACTCTCCAACAGTGCTGCACCTCCTCAGTACTGACCCTCCAACAGTGCTGCACCTCCTCAGTGCTGACCCCCCGACAGTGCTGCACCTCCTCAGTACTGACTCTCCAACAGTGCAGCACTCCCTCAGTACTGACCCTCCAAAAGTGCTGCACCTCCTCAGTACTGACCCTCCAACAGTGCTGCACCTCCTCAGTACTGACTCTCCAAGAGTGCAGCACTCCCTCAGTACTGACCCTCCAACAGTGCTGCACCTCCACAGTACTGACCCTCGAACAGTGCTGCACCTCCTCAGTACTGACCCTCCGACAGTGCAGCACTCCCTCAGTACTGACGATCCGACAGTGTGGCTCTCCCTCAGTACTGACCCTCCGACAGTGCGGCACTCCGTCAGCACGGACCCTACGACAGTGCGGCACTCCCTCAGTACTGACCCTCCGACAGCGCAGCACTCCCTCAGTACTGACCCTCCGACAGCGCAGCACTCCCTCAGTATTGACCCACCGACAGTGCAGCACCTCCTCAGCACTGACCCTCCAACAGTGAGGCACCTCCTCAGTACTGACCCTTCAACAGTGCGGCACTCCCTCAGTACTGACCCTCCAACAATGCGGCACTCCCTCAGTACTGACCCTCCGACAGTGTAGCACTCCCTCAGTACTGACCCTCTGACAATGCGGCACTCCCTCAGTACTGACCCTCCGACAGTGCGGCACTCCCTCAGTACTGACCCTCTGACAGTGCGGCGCTCCCTCAGTACTGACCCTCCGACAGTGCGGCACTCCCTCAGTACTGACCCTCCGACAGTGCGGCGCTCCCTCGGTACTGACCTTCTGACAGTGCAGCGCTCCCTCAGTACTGACCCTCTGACAGTGCGGCACTCCCTCAGTACTGACCCTCAGACAGTGCAACGCTCTCTCAGTACTGACCCTCTGACAATGCAGCGCTCACTGAGTACTGACCCTCTGACAGTGTGGCACTCCCTCAGTACTGACCCTCCGACAGTGCAGCACCTCCTCATTACTGACCCTCCAACAGTGCAGCACTCCATCAGTACTGACCCTCCAACAGTGCAGCACTCCCTCAGTACTGACCCTCTGACAGTGCAGCACTCCCTCAGTACTGAACCTCCGACAGTGCGGCACTCCCTCAGTACTGACCTACTGACAGTGCAGCGCTCCCTCAGTACTGACCCTCCGACAGTGCAGCACTCCCTAAGTAATGACCCTCCGACAGTGCGGCGGTCCCTCAGTACTGACCCTCGGAGAGTGCAGTACTCCCTCAGTACTGACCCTCCGACAGTGCAGCACCTCCTCAGCACTGATCCTCCAACAGTGAGGCACCTCCTCAGTACTGACCCTTCGATAGTGCGGCACTCCCTCAGTACTGACCCTCCGACAATGCGGCACTCCCTCAGTACTGACCCTCCGACAGTGCGGCACTCGCTCAGTACTGACACTCTGACAGTGCGGCACTCCCTCAGTACTGACACTCCAACAGTGCTGCACCTCCTCAGTACTGACCCTGCGACAGTGCAGCACTCCCTCAGCACTGACCCTCTTACAGTGCTGCACTCCCTCAGCACTGACCCTTCGACAGTGCAGCACTCCCTCAGTACTGACCCTCCAACAGTGCAGCAGTCCCTCAGTACTGACCCTCCGACAGTGCCGCACTACCTCAGTACTGACCCTCTGACAGTGCAGCACTCCCTCAGTACTGAACCTCCGACAGTGCAGCACTCCCTCAGAACTGACCCTCTGACAGTGCAGCACCTCCTCAGTACTGACCCTCCGACAGTGCGGCACTCCCTCACTACTGAACCTCCAACAGTGCGGCATTCCCTCAGTGCTGACCTACTGACAGTGCAGCGCTCCCTCAGTACTGACCCTCCGACAGTGCGGCACTCCCTCAGTACTGACCCTCCAGCAGTGCAGCACTCACTCAGCACTGACCCTCCGACAGTGCAGCACTCCCTCAGTACTGACCCTCCGACAGTGCAGCACCTTCTCAGCACTGACCCTCCAACAGTGAGGCACCTCCTCAGTACTGACCCTTCGACAGTGCGGCACTCCCTCAGTACTGACCCTCCGACAGTGCAGCACTCCCTCAGTACTGACCCTCCAACAGTGCAGCACTCCATCAGTACTGACCCTCCAACAGTGCAGCACTCCCTCAGTACTGACCCTCCGACAGTGCAGCACTCCCTCAGTACTGAACCTCCGACAGTGCGGCACTCCCTCAGTACTGACCTACTGACAGTGCAGCGCTCCCTCAGTACTGACCCTCCGACAGTGCAGCACTCCCTAAGTAATGACCCTCCGACAGTGCGGCGGTCCCTCAGTACTGACCCTCCGACAGTGCAGCACCTCCTCAGCACTGATCCTCCAACAGTGAGGCACCTCCTCAGTACTGACCCTTCGATAGTGCGGCACTCCCTCAGTACTGACCCTCCGACAATGCGGCACTCCCTCAGTACTGACCCTCCGACAGTGCAGCACTCCCTCACTACTGACCCTTCGATAGTGCGGCACTCCCTCAGTACTGACCCTCCGACAATGCGGCACTCCCTCAGTACTGACCCTCCGACAGTGCGGCACTCCCTCAGTACTGACCCTCCGACAATGCGGCGCTCCCTCAGTACTGACCCTCCGACAGTGCAGCACTCCCTCAGTACTGACCCTCCGACAATGCGGCACTCCCTCAGTACTGACCCTCCGACAGTGTGGCACTACCTCAGTACTGACCCTCTGACAGTGCGGCGCTCCCTCAGTACTGACCCTCCGACAGTGTAGCACTCCCTCAGTACTGACCCTCCGACAGTGCGGCATTCCCTCAGTGCTGACCTACTGACAGTGCAGCGCTCCCTCAGTACTGACCCTCCGACAGTGCAGCAGTCCCTCAGTAATGACCCTCCGACAGTGCGGCGGTCCCTCAGTACTGACCCTCGGAGAGTGCAGTACTCCCTCAGTACTGACCCTCTGACAGTGCAGCACCTCCTCAGCACTGACCCTCCAACAGTGAGGCACCTCCTCAGTACTGACCCTTCGACAGTGCGGCACTCCCTCAGTACTGACCCTCTGACAATGCGGCACTCCCTCAGTACTGACCCTCCGACAGTGCGGCACTCCCTCAGTACTGACCCTCTGACAGTGCGGCGCTCCCTCAGCACTGACCCTCCGACAGTGCGGCATTCCCTCAGTACTGACCCTCAGACAGTGCAGCGCTCTCTCAGTACTGACCCTCCGACAGTGCGGCACTTCCTCAGTACTGACCCTCCGACAGTGCGGCGCTCCCTCGGTACTGACCTTCTGACAGTGCAGCGCTCCCTCAGTACTGACCCTCTGACAGTGCGGCACTCCCTCAGTACTGACCCTCTGACAGTGCGACACTCCCTCAGTACTGACCGTCCGACAGTGCAGCACTCCCTCAGTACTGACCCTCCGACAGTGCGGCACTCCCTCAGTACTGACCCTCCGACAGTGCGGCACTCCCTCAGTACTGACCCTCCGACAATGCAGCACTCCCTCAGTACTGACCCTCCGACAGTGCGGCAATCCCTCAGTAGGGACCCTCCAAGAGTGTATTGCTACCTCAGTACTGACCCACTGACTGTGCAGCACTCTCTCAGTAGTGACACTCTCTAAGTGCACTGCTCCCTCAGTACTGACCCTCCGACAGTGCGGCACTCCCTCAGTACTGACCCTCCGACAGTGCAGCACTCCCTCAGTACTGACCCTCTGACAGTGCAGCGCTCCCTCAGTAGTGACCCTCTCCAAGTGCAGTATTAAGTAAGTGCAATATCTCTCAGTATTAACCCATAAACCTCCGACTCAGAGGCGTGATGGAATAAGGCCAGCTGAGCCATCTCTTCTGTGTGGGAGCTTGATGGGGCATGTGAATTTTTAAACTGTGTTAAAATCAGAAAGCTCATTGGCAATGATGGGATTTGAACTCTGGGGCGCTGCCCAAGTGCTGTGACTAATAGTAGGGACCTGTCATGGTCAGGTGTCGCTTCAGTTTCCTGAGTAGCAGGGCAAACCTTGATGGAAGCTGAAAGGTGAGTGTGTGTTAACAGAGGTTAAGGAGGTAGGTGGTTGGGTCCACTATTCGCTGGTGTTTTAGGTGTTCAGCCATCAGCTCCCGCTTTGGTCCAGGATGATGGTGCAGGTTTGTGGGAGAGCCGGCCCAGTCGGAGAGACTCTTATGTATTTTGTCTCATTGTTTTTAAATACCAGATGGGTGTGTTTCCTTGTTTTAATCTAGCTGATATTCTAGTTTCAACATTATTGGGTTTTTGTGTTATGGAAATGTTGGCAATCATGAGGTTAGCCAAGGAGCAGAGGGCATTCAATCTACCCCCTCCACAAGTACATGGTTTGCAGTAAGGTTTGGTCAGCCATATCTCCTAATTCCCACCAAATCCCATTCATCCGGCCATGTACTCACTCAACCAAATTGACTCCCTGTCCAGCAACATCTCAATCTTAAAATTCTCATCCCTGCTTAAAAATCCTTGTATTTCCCACACATTATTTCAGTATCCTCCCCGAATTCCTAAACCCTCCCTATCTCTGTAACCTCCTCCAGGCCCCTGCACCCCTCCCTATCACTGTAACCTCCCCCAGCCCCTACAACCCTCCCTATCTCTGTAACCTCCCCCAGCCCCTACAACCCTCCCTATCTCTGTAACCTCCTCCAGCCCCTACACCCCTCCCTATCTCTGTAACCTCCTCCAGCCCCTACAACCCTCCCTATCTCTGTAACCTCCTCCAGCCCCTACAACCCTCCCTATCTCTGTAACCTCCTCCAGCCCCTACACCCCTCCCTATCACTGTAACCTCCCCCAGCCCCTACAACCCTCCCTATCTCTGTAACCTCCTCCAGGCCCCTGCACCCCTCCCTATCACTGTAACCTCCCCCAGCCCCTACAACCCTCCCTATCTCTGTAACCTCTTCCAGTCCCTACACCCCTCCCTATCTCTGTAACCTCCTCCAGCCCCTACAATCCTCCCTATCTCTGTAACCTCCTCCAGCCCCTACAACCCTCCCTATCTCTGTAACCTCCTCCAGACCCTACAACCCTCCCTATCTCTGTAACCTCCTCCAGCCCCTACAACCCTCCCTATCTCTGTAACCTCCTCCATTCCTACAACTCTACTGCATCTCTGTAGCCTCCTCCAGTCTTAGAAACCCCTCCAAGATCTCTGTGTTCCTCAAATTTGAATCCCCACAGGCTTTTGTGACTTCAGTTGATTACCCGCTGAGCTTTGCAATTCCCTGCAAAAACTTCAAAGCCAACCTTTCTTCTAATATACGTCTCAACTGTGCGCCTGTTTTCCTTAACTGCGCGAAACCTTCATTTTGTGCAGCCACACACACGTGGTAATTTAAAGGCACCATCTTGTGTGCGTCTGCTTGCAGAGTTTTGTGTGAGATGGAAGATTCTTCGCCATCTCTGTCTCTAAGGCGTTCCGTCATACCTAACGTTTCAGACTTCCCCGATATGGGGCTCTGAGCCCCTTGGCACATTTTGAACAATGGTAAAGGCACTGTAAGTGCCAGTCGGTTGTTGCTCCTGCAAACGGGCAGCACATGTGACTGATCTGAATGGAGTGAGAGATATTGCAAACACTAGGGAGCCTGCAACATGCGCTGTACATTCGATCAGCCGGATGCAAAGTAAAGGATTGCCTTACACCAAAGATTTTCAGTTCCTTGCTGACAAAGAAGCTTATACGCCTAAGACAGCTTCCCTCATCCTCGATTTCTTCAATATACAGAACCGAACCATCTTTAATTCCTAATGACTGGAACAAATAGAAAAGGTTTCAGGTTGTAAACCATCTCTCAACTCCACAGGGTCACTCACCATCTTTCCACAGGGTCACTCACCATCTTTCCACACGGTCACTCACCATCTTTCCACAGGGTCACTCACCATCTTTCCACAGGGTCACTCACCATCTTTCCACAGGGTCACTCACCATCTTTCCACACGGTCACTCACCATCTTTCCACAGGGTCACTCACCATCTTTCCACAGGGTCACTCACCATCTTTCCACAGGGTCACTCACCATCTTTCCACAGGGTCACTCACCATCTTTCCACAGGGTCACTCACCATCTTTCCACACGGTCACTCACCATCTTTCCACAGGGTCACTCACCATCTTTCCACAGGGTCACTCACCATCTTTCCACAGGGTCACTCACCAACTTTCCACAGGGTCACTCACCATCTTTCCACAGGGTCACTCACCATCTTTCCACAGGGTCACTCACCATCTTTCCACAGGGTCACTCACCATCTTTCCACAGGGTCACTCACCATCTTTCCACGGGCTGTTCCAAGGCACCTCACAGACAATGAAGGACATTACTTCACTGTGGTAATGTCAGGCATTGCAACAAACGACTTACGCACAGCATGTTCCCACAAACTGCAATGTAAAAACTGACCAGCGACCATCAGCGTGCAGAGCAGCCCAGTGCTGACCCTCCAACAGTGCAGCACTCCCTCAGTACTGACCCTCCGACAGTGCGGCACTCCCTCAGTACTGACCCTCCGACAGTGCAGCACTCCCTCAGTACTGACCCTCCGACAGTGCGGCACTCCCTCAGTGCTGACCCTCCGACAGTGCGGCATTGCCTCAGTACTGACCCTCCAACAGTGCGGCACTCCCTCAGTACTGACCCTCCGACAGTGCAGCACTCCCTCAGTACTGACCCTCCGACAGTGCGGCACTCCCTCAGTGCTGACCCTCCGACAGTGCGGCATTGCCTCAGTACTGACCCTCCGACAGTGCAGCACTCCCTCAGTACTGACCCTCCGACAGTGCGGCACTCCCTCAGTACTGACCCTCCGACAGTGCGGCGCTCCCTCAGCACTGACCCTCCGACAGTGCGGCACTCCCTCAGTGCTGACCCTCCGACAGTGCAGCACTCCCTCAGTACTGACCCTCCGACAGTGCAGCACTCCCTCAGTACTGACCCTCCAACAGTGCAGCACTCCCTCAGTACTGACCCTCCAACAGTGCAGCACTCCCTCAGTACTGACCCTCCAACAGTGCAGCACTCCCTCAGTGCTGACCCTCCGACAGTGCGGCACTCCCTCAGTGCTGACCCTCCGACAGTGCGGCACTCCCTCAGTACTGACCCTCCGACAGTGCGGCGCCCGCTCAGCGCTGACCCTCCGACAGTGCGGAGCTCCCTCAGTACTGACCCTCTGACAGTGCAGCACTCCCTCAGTACTGACCCTCCGACAGTGCAGCACTCCCTCAGTACTGACCCTCCGACAGTGCAGCATTCCCTCAGTACTGACCCTCCGACAGTGCGGCGCTCCCTCAGTACTGACCCTCCCACAGTGCAGCACTCCCTCAGTACTGACCCTCCGACAGTGCGGCGCTCCCTCAGTACTGACCCTCCGACAGTGCGGTGCTCCCTCAGTACTGACCCTCCAACAGTGCAGCACTCCCTCAGTACTCACCCTCCGACAGTGCGGCTCTCCCTCAGTACTGACCCTCCAACAGTGCAGCACTCCCTCAGTACTGACCCTCCGACAGTGCGGCACTCCCTCAGTACTGACCCTCCGACAGTGTGGCACTCCCTCAGTACTGACCCTACGACAGTGCAGCACTCCCTCAGTACTGACCCTCTGACAGTGCGGCACTCCCTCAGTACTGACCCTCCGACAGTGCGGCACTCCCTCAGTTCTGACCCTCCAACAGTGCGGCACTCCCTCAGTACGGACCCTCCGACAGTGCGGCACTCCCTCAGTACTGACCCTCCGACAGTGCAGCACTCCCTCAGTACTGACCCTCCGACAGTGCGGCACTCCCTCAGTACTGACCCTCCGACAGTGCAGCACTCCCTCAGTACTGACCCTCCGACAGTGCAGCACTCCCTCAGTACTGACCCTCCGACAGTGCGGCACTCCCTCAGTACTGACCCTCCGACAGTGCAGCACTCCCTCAGTACTGACCCTCCGACAGTGCGGCACTCCCTCAGTACTGACCCTCCAACAGTGCGGCACTCCCTCAGTACGGACCCTCCGACAGTGCGGCACTCCCTCAGTACTGACCCTCCGACAGTGCGGCACTCCCTCAGTACTGACCCTCCGACAGTGCAGCACTCCCTCAGTACTGACCCTCCAACAGTGCGGCACTCCCTCAGTACTGACCCTCCGACAGTGCGGCACTCCCTCAGTACTGACCCTCCGACAGTGCAGCACTCCCTCAGTACTGACCCTCCGACAGTGCGGTGCCTCCTCAGCAGCAGCACTGGGGAAGTGTCTGTCTGGCTTAGGAAGCTGAAGTCTCTGGATTTGGGCCTCAAACCCACACCCTTTGGACTCAGATGAAAGAAAGGAGCAGACAGTAAGCCACAGCTAACATGACTCCTCTTTCTCCCGCCCCTTTCATAAACACAGGGCATCTCAAAGGCTTTGCCAGACTGTGAATCTCCCTGTTGTAACATAGGGAGACACATTTGGGCTTGTACAGCAAGATCCCTCAACAGCAGCAGGATAACCCAGCGTCAGTATAGCTTCAGAAAGCAGTGGTGCGAGGAGGAGACTGCTCTGATTTAATAAAGCTGTTTTCACCTCACCTGATGTGATTGCTTCATTGCAGACTCAGGCCTCCTAACTGGCTGAAAAAGAAATCACCAGAATGCGTGTGTTAGCTGTGTCCATGTGGCTAGGCAAAGAAGTCGATCAATAGCAGCAGATGCTGCAGATACAGTGGGGCAGGATACAGTGAGGCTATGCTGCCACCTGCTGGCCTAAGACAGTAACGACAGCATTACCTGTTTACATGGGAAATTCCCATTGTCAGTGATCACATTGATATTTGCGACATGTACAGAATCTCGAGTTGTACTACACGGGAAGGGGACATTCAGCCTATGGTGCTAGTGCTGGCTCTCAGTCAAGAAATTCGTTCTGGCTTTCTTCTAACACCCTGTGCATTTTCAGGTGCTCAATGATTTGTGTAGGCAAGTCCCTGGAAAGGTCCCTCAGGATAGTGAGCTACCTCACAGCAAACAGTAATTTTTACAGTAATATGCCCCTGTCAGCTTTTCAAGTTGAATCTTCAACGTCTTGGACCAGAACTGTTTCTTCCCATTTTCCCTCCCTTATTCAGAAGTCCAGCTTGCACAACTATAGGGCCTTGGCACAACCACTGGATTTCCCCAGAGCACTGGGCAGCCTGTGAAATAGTTTTTGAAGTGTAGTCGCTGTTCTAGTGTAGGAGACACCACAGCCGGATTGGAACACAGCAAGCTACCACAAGCAGCAATGTGACAGTGATCCAGGTCATGTGTTTGAAGCATGTAAGGACACAGGAAATAGGAGCAGGAATAAACCATTTGGCCCCTTGAGCCTGCTCCGCCATTCATTCTGATCATGGCTGGTTTTCTACCCCACCTGCTCGGGACAGTAAGGGTTAATGCGGGACCGAGGATAACAGTGTCGCCCACACCAAGATGTAGAGAGTCACATGGTAGACAGGGTCTGGTAGAAGTTGGAATGAAGATAGTACCTAGTCAGGGCTGTATCTTCTGCGCACATATATAATTGTACGTTACCAATAAACAATTAATGCGAGACCCGATTGAAAGCAAGGTCAAAGGAACTCGCCAGATCACAAAAGGGTGAGCAAACTCCAGGAAAGGGCTGAAATTAACTTTCAGAGTAGGTGGAATGATCAGGTAGCACTGGCAGGCTGATTGTTTTACAGAGCGCAGCTTGAAGAACGCTGCAGCCTGGTCCAGTGTCGGCGCCATAACACACGGCAATCACATGGCAAACCGGAAAGAAAAGGATTATTTAAACAGAAGCCAGGAAAAATAATTGGCTTTGATTCGATTATTCAAAGACCAGAAAACCAACTAGCCAGCCAAAGCGATCCGTTTAAAAGGTTGTCTTCAGAATCGCTAGAGTTTTTAAAACAGGCTCCCTGACCATTACAGGAGCCCCCGCCAAATCCTAACAAGTGCAGGAAGCAGAGAAAAGAAAATGATTACTGCAGCTCAACTTAAATAAAACAAAAATGTCAAAGATATAATAATTCTCAGAATGTTATTGGAATGTATTGTAAAATAGAGTAATAATGGGCTGTGTCTATATGTGTATGTGTGAGAGAGAGAGAGACTTAATTGAATTAGTCTGGGTGCTTTGATCTAAGAAGAGAGGTTAGGTTTGAAATGTTAACTAGATAAACATGGGGAAGTTTAGAAACACCAGGTGTCAAGGGAACATTTGCATTTTGAAATTAACTAGACTGAAGGGGTGAAATGTGTCACCTAGCCAGGTGAAGCTTAGAAACAGTGTGTTTATTTTTCCCAAAGATTAAATGGCATTTTCCTGGTGAGCAGGACCTCAACTTCATTCAAAAGGTTGATGACATTAGCCCGCAAGGATCTGGTTCCGATTTGAAAAAATGGTAAAGCTTAGTGCTAGGAAAGGGTCTTATTATCAGGGGGTTAAAGTCCAAAGACATAATGTAACAACTTGCATTTAAAGAGGAAGATATGGTATAAAGCAGAGAAAACTGTTTGTAAGGGAAGGCATTTTAAGATCTTAAGAAGTGTGAAAAAGCCTTCAGCATCGATGCCTCAAGCTGCTGCCCTCAAAGGACTGAAGTTAAGAAAACTCACTTGGGTTTCAACCTGTTCAGGGTATCATGTTTCTTTGCCTGGGTCTTTCAAATTCTATGTGTCTACCTGTTGCTTTAATGAAAGGGTAACTGGGAGTTAGATTGATTAGGGGATTTAGAAGTTATCATTGTAATAATTTATAGATCTATGTATGTGTTTAAAATCATTTCTCCTTTTAATAAATGTTTAATCGAGTTTGTGAAAACCTATCAGACTTGGTGGTCTTATTACTACTGAAATTCAAAGCCCGCATCTCGAAATTTATACAAACTGAAAATGAGTTGTGACAGTTGTTTCAAGTTTCCCTCTGGGATTTGAACTGCTCAGCGTTTACCATCAGCTGTGCCATAGCAAACAATGAAAGCTCTACTCTCCTGTGCTAAAAACAGCAGTGGATGGTAAGTGGACACTGCCAAGCCAAATAAGGCAGATGGAAGGGCCAGGCCAGGTGTAAAATTGGTTGTCGTGGAGAAGATCATTTTTTAAGGTACGTGATAGCATCAGGCTTCAATAAGAAAACAGAGGCTGAACAAGTAAATATACTACTGTATTCAGTGGGCCCAACAGCCAACGACATAATTGCCTGGCAAGGAATAAATGAATCTTCCGACAATTTTGAAAAAGTCCGGAAGTCCTTTGACACCTACTTTCATCTGAGGAGCAATAAGCCCGGAGAAACTGTAGACTCTTTCACAAAGGACTGATACAGGTTGGCTGAAGGCTGTGACCATGGTGACCTTAAGTTGGAGCTCACAAGTAACCGAACAGTAGCGGGAGTCGCTGACGATACACTCTCAGACATTCCCTCACGTAAAGAAGCCCTGACTTTGGAACAAGCCATCCAAACTGGCTGACAATCTGAAGTCCGCCAGCAGAATGGATCCATTTTGTGTGGCGGAGTTAAATCACGGTACAGAACAGCACCAACAGTCCAGCTCATAGAGCAACAAAAGAGTGAGGAGACACCACCCAAGCAAAACTCCAGATAGTGGCAGACCACCTCAGCGCTGTGGCATCAAAAGGCCTGACAGGCACGAGTAGTGTCCAGGATTCACCGTGCAGTGCTTCTACTGTAACCAGCTAGGCCACTCTGGTAAGGCAAGTCCAAAACCACGAGAGGCACAGAGGATCCCAAAAGGGTCCACAACATTGTTGAGCCACAGCAAGGAGTCCAGCAATGCTTCTTGGGTGAAATTAAGGATCCCGGATTCTCACTTTGGAATGAGAACGTCTCGGTAAGTGGTCACCTCACAAATTTCAAGTTAGATACGGGAGCCATTGTGATGGTCCTGTCAGATAAGGAACCGCGGCTGGTGGAACAATGTCTGATGCCACCTACAACATAGTTGTTCGGACCAGCAGGCATCAAGCTCCAGGTCAAAAGGTACGTTGCAAACAACGCTCCAATGTAAAAAAAACAAATGAATACGGGAGATTCTATATGTGCTCCACAACCAAGCATTTTCCTGGTGAGCAGGGCCTCAACTTCATTCAAAAGGTCGACGAGATTAGCCAGCAAGGATCTGGTTCCGATTGGAAAAAATAATTTCCAAGGCTTTTCACTGGGCTCGGGCGACTGAAGGTTGAATACAGCATAACGCTGAGAAATGATGCCAAACCTGTGTGTGCCTGTTTACACCACAGAAAACAGAACGCCTGCTTATGAAGCGAGTACAACAGCAGCTTGATGAGCTGGCCAAGATGGGATCACCTTCCCCATCACTCAGCCCACAGAATGGTATCCAGCATGGTCCCAGCTCCGAAATCAAACAGGTCCATTCGCATCTGTGTCAATCTGACCCAACTCAACAATGCAGTGGCAAAGGGAATGCACCCGATGTCCTTGGTGGATGTCAGCTTGATCAAACTCTCCAAGGGCATGGTGTTCTCCAAACCTGATGCCAACAGCAGCTCCTGGTAAATTCCGATAGACATAAGAACATAAGAAATAGGAGCAGGAGCAGGCCATTCGGCCCCTCAAGCCTGCTCCGCCATTCAATAAGATCGTGGCTGATCTGCTTGTGTTTCAAACTCCACATTCCCATCTACCCCCAATAACCTTTCATTCCCTTGCCTGACAAGAGCCTAGCTACCTCTGCCTTAAAAATATTCAGTGGCCCCACCTCCACTGCCTTCTGAGGCAGAGAGTTCCAAAGTCGCACAACCCTCAGAGGGAAAAACTTTCTCCTCATCTCTGTCCTAAAAGGGCGACCCCTAATTTTAAAACACTGCCCCCTAGTTCTGGACTCACCCACAAGAGGAAACATCCTTTCCACGTCCACCTTGTTGACACCGTTCAGGATCTTATATCCTTCAATAAAATCACCCACTCACTCTTCTAAACTCCAGTGGAAACAAGCCCAGTCTGACCAACCTTTCCTCATACGCCAACCCACTCATTCCAATTATCAATCCAGTCAACCTCCCCTGAACCGCCTCCAACGCATTTACATCCTTCCTTAAATAAGGAGACCAAAACTGCTCACAGTATTCGAGGTGCGGTCTCACCAAAGCCCTGTATAACTGAAGCATAACACCCTTACTTTTATGTTCAATTCCTCTCGTAATAAAGCACAGCATTCCGAGCGAAAGCTAAGTTGCTGACGACTTTTACCACCTCATTAAGCAGGTTCTGCTTCAGTTGTTTGCCCTTTGGCATTACCATGGCACCTGAGGCTTTTCAGCACACAATGTTGGCCACCTTACAAGGGCTGAAGGGAGTCATCTGCCCATATAAATTAGGTTCTTGTCCGAGGTATGGCTGTCGAGGAACATGACAGGAGACTCACTGGCTGTCTTGTGATGCTTGCAGGAAGACTGGTTGACGCTGAATGATAAGTGCGAGTTCTCTAAGACCTCCATTCGATTCTTAGGTCATACTGTGAGTAGCAAAGACGCCATGGCCGACCCATGCAAAACAAAGGCATTCAGTGAGCTCCCAACCCTGTCATCCATTCCAGATCTCCAAAAGGTTCCTAGGCATGGTGAACCAAGTTGGTGAAAGTTCTGCTCAGCCTGGCACAGGCCATGGAGCCCACATGATACCTTCTCACAGAGGGCAAAGCGTGGCGCTGGGGTGCACACCAAGAGCAAGCATTCCGTTAGATCAAAAGACACGCTGCTCTCAGCAGATACCCTGGCTCACCATGACCCATCCCTGCCCACCACACTCACAGCGGATGCCTCATTAACAGGACGAGGGACATGTCTGTACCAACAGCAGCTGGGAGGATGCTGTTGAGCAGTACGTTATGCATGGAGGGGATTGCCAGACTCAGAGGTGAGGTACTCAGCTGTTGAAGAAGAGGCTCTCAGAGTCAGGTGGGCTTGTGAGAAGTCCCCTGACTATATTGTCGGGTTGAAAGTGATCAGCGAGGCAGATCAGGAAGCATTGTTCTCACTAGTGGATGAGAAGGAACTCACCGGGATGTCCCCCAGAATTCAGAGATTCCACATGCGACTCAGGTGCTTTGCTTATGAAACAGTGTACGTCCAGGGGGAGGAATCCAGCCACTGCGGACACTGTCCAGGGCCAGAGTCGACCATCCTGCGACTCACGATGTCAGTGTGGTCGATGAGCTCGAGTCATATTCGCAGTTGGTGGCGGCACAACTGCCGGTGAGCTCCGACAAGCGTCAACAGATGCGCCAGCAGCGGGTACCACTGCAGCATCCTGGTGGCACTGTTATGGAAATTCACTTCCGACGGCAGAAACACTTCCCTGTAATTGGTGACCTGCTGGTGTATAATGAGCAGATGGTCACTCCTGTCTCACTCTCCAGCTGGAGATTCCACACCGAGTCCACCAAGGCCACATGGGGCATCACCAAGTGCAGAGCAGGATCCCAGTCTGCAGTGTGGTAGCAGGGAATATCAGAGGGGATTTTAAGCTGCCAGGTGTGTGTGTGCTGCACAGGGAGGCCACTGCAGAGGGAGCCCTTATCCCCACACAGCTCATCTGGGAATGGATCCATTTATGTTCAATGGCAAGTCCTTTCTTGTCATAGTGAACTACTTCTCTCCGGAATCGAAGTAAAGCGTTTACACACAATCACCACAGAGTCCGTCATTAGAAAGAAGTCTTTGTGATCCGTGGCATCCCAGACCAGGTGGTGCCCAATATCGGCCCCACAATTCGCTAACGGCTACTTCACTCATCTTGCCGGGAATGACAGATTTCAACACCTCACCAGCTCCCTGAGGTAAACACAGTCTAATGGCGAGGCGGGAAGGGGCATCCGCACGATTAAAACCTTTTGAAGAAGAATGAAGGCTTTCCAACGGTGCTTTTGACATACAGATCCACCCCACTGCAACGTGGATTGGCCCCCATCAGAACTGCTGATGGGCAGAAAACTTCACACACAACTTCCCACGCCACCGAAGAAATTAACCCCGGGGCTGGCAGTCAGTGACTATCAGAAGGTTCAGGATTGAGAATAGTGCTATAGACAGTGACAAGCTTCCACTTTCAGTAGGAGGCACTGTACTAGGGGCCTGCCCAAGTTAAGCAAAGGTGACAAGGTTTGCATCAGGGACCTCGACAGTGCAGGCTTCATTGTCCAGGGGGGATGAAGATCAACAATGGTCTTACTTGAGACATATGCCGGGAGGCACAACCAGACGGAACATGAGTATGCTGCCAGACCTGCTGAGTTTTTCCAGGTAATTCTGTTTTTGTGATGAGAAGTCTCCTCCTCATTCTTCGCCACGAGCCTCCTATTGTACATTCGAGCAAACCAGATGCAGGCACCCGAATATTTGAAACATCGAGCACTACAACATCCACTCCAGGTCAACCAAGTCAGACCAAAGAAGTTGAGGCTACCACTCCTCTAAACTTGAAAAGAAAGAGACCTGGAAGAGTCATAAAACCTCCAGGCTGCCTGAATCTTTAAAGTCAGAGACTTAGGGGGGAGAAGTAGCAGCGTGTAAATTCTATTGTAACTACATTTGGGTAAAGACTCGGGGGACGTGTAGTATTAGGGTGTTCGGGACAGTAAGGGTTAATGTGAGACTGGGGAAACAGTACCACCCACATTTAACGTAAAGAGTCACAAGGCAGAGCAGTGTAGTGTAGAGAGAGTCTGGTAGAAGTCAGCACGAAGATAGCACCTAGTCAGGGCTGTATCTTGTATATATGTTTACAGTTGTGTGTTCATAATAAACAGTTAATGTTCAACCACACAAGCCTCTAGACCTCTTCATGGAACAACAGCCTTACAACAAACTCCACTTTCCAGCCTCCTCCCTATATCCTTTGATTCCCCGAGAGGTCAAAAATCTCTCGATCTCAGCCTTGATTATACTCAGTGACTGAGCATCCACAGCTTCCCTCGGGTAGAGAACTCCTAACATTCACAACCCTCTGGGTGGAGACATTTCTCCTCATCTCAGTCTGAAATGGCTGACCCCTCATCTTGAGTCTGTGCGTCTGTGTTCCAGGTTCCCCAGCCGGGGAAGCAACCCTCAGTGTCTACCCTGTCAACCCCCTGCAAAATCCTGGACTTTACAATCAGATCATCTCTCCTTCTTTCAGACGCCAGTGAATAAAGGCCCAACCCAGCCAGCATCTCATCATATTATCTCAATGGAGTGAGCAAAATTCTTCCAGGACTCGACAGGGTAGATGCAGGAAGGATGTTTCCCCTGGTTGGTGGGCCTAGAACCAGAGGGCACTGTCTCAGAATAAGAGGTGGGCCGAGATGAGGAGGAATTTCTTCACTCAGTGGGTGCTGGGTCTTTGGAAATCTCTACCCCAGGGGGCCGTGGAGACTCAGTCATTGAGTATGCTGAAAGTACAGGTCCATAGATTACTCGATACCAATGACATTAAGGGATATGGGGATGGTGCAGGGATGTTGTTGAGGTAGAAGATTAGCCACGATCTAGTTGAACAGTGGAGCAGGCTCCAGGGACAGGATTGCCTACTCCTGTTCCTACGTTCCTATCATAGCACAACCCTCCTAGGAAGCCATCTAGTGAACATTCACTGCACTGCCTCCAAGGCAACACAGCCAATCCTTCAGCAAGAACGCATTTTACTGAAAGGAAGCCGACATTAAGGGTCAAGCGACTGCACCGTAAAGTTACTGCCATCAAAATTGGCCAAGTTTCATCTTGCAGGAACCAAGTGGACTTGGAACTTTAACCTTTAACACAAGCTGGGAGCTGGAACGAAATTAAGAAAACAGGGACACAGGCAGGGTGGACTGACTTCATCAATATGTGAACCAAGAAACCCCTGGCGCTATCAGGCCACTCAATGTTACCTGCTTGTCCAGATTGTCGAGTGAATCCATTGTGGCCAAGCTGCTAGCTGGACTTCCAAAATAAGCACCAAGGTACCTGCATGGCCCCCACTGCCATCACCCACCCCCAGGCCCACCACCCCAACGCTCCCCCCAAAACACACACACACACAATTCATGGAAATGTTCATCTCAAAACTGTTAACACACGGTAAAGGTCCTTCAGAAATCTGATCATGCTGACAAGGCTAGAATTATCTCATCAAAACACCTTTGTGTATTAATGGGCTATTCACAAACACAGGATGCAGAGTAGATACAATACTGAAGTTGTTACAGGGATTGGGAGGTGGTGGTGGGGGGGGGGTGGAAATTGCATTAATCATGGCCATGAGTGTGTGTTTTTTTTACATTCATTGTGTGCATTTAGGGACAGAGGGAGCAACTTGCAAGGATAACCGCGGAGGGGAGTGATCGCCCACACAGATGGCAACAGACCTCCCTGAGCGATGCACAGGGTGAGTTCTGTTTGGAATTAAGCAGAGTTAAAGGTATAGCACACATGGGTTCTGACTGGTGCACTGATGTCTGCATGTAATCCGGCTAACAGTGGACTCTCACCACCACAAGGCGATCCAAAGAGCTCCATGCGCTTTGAATCTCTTTCAGTATGCAGTCCCTGTAGTGATGTAGGGAAACACGGTAGGCTGTGGATAGCAAGGCCGCACAGGCAGCAGCAGGATAAGCGGCAAGTGCGAGGGAGTGGGGGTAGGGGGTGGTACTGTTCTGATTTAGTAAAGCTGTTTTCACCTCACCTGCTCCATGTGCTTTGAAGAAGCTGCGGTCTCTGGATGCAACTGGAAAGAAATCACCACAACATTTGTGCGTTAGCCGTGTCAATGTTACTGGGCACAGAAACAGATTCAGGACGAGCAGATGCTGACGATGCAGGGGTTCAAGGCGCAGTGAAGCTACAATGCTGCCTGCTGGCCACAGCCAGTAACCACAGCGTTACGTGTTTACATGAGAAACTCCCATTATCACTGCTCACCTTGGCATTTGTGACGGTTACAGAATCATGGACTTACAGCATGGGAGGAAGCCATTCAGCCCATCGACCCTCTGCTGGCTTTTTGATGTAGCTCCAAATTAGGCTACATTTAAGGAAGAATATACTTGCATTGGAGGTGGTAGAGCAAAGGCTCACTCGCTTGGTCCCTGGGGTGAGAGGGAAGTCTCTCAGAGGGAAGAGGGAGGCTGAGAATGTTGTGTCGATATTCTCGGGGGTTTACAAGATTGAGGGGCCATCTCATTCAAACATTCAAGATTCTGAAGGGACTTGACAGGGTAGACGCGGAGAGACTGTTTCCCCTGGTCAGATAATCTAAAACACAGGGCACAGTCTCAGGATAAGGGACCAGTCATTTAGCACTGAGGTGAGGAGAATTTCTTCACTCAGAGGGTGGGGAATCCTTGTGGATGGTCCATCTGTGAATACATTTAAGGTCAGGATAAACAGATTTTTGATCTCTCAGGAAATCAAGGGATATGGGGAGCAGGCAGGAAAGTAGATTTCTTCTCTTCATTCTTTCCTGGATATCAACGACACTGACAAGGCCAGCATTTGTTGCCCATCCCGAATTGCCCTGAAACGTTCTCAATTGGTAAATGGCAGGGATTGCAGATGCCAATTTGTGCACAGCAAGGCCCCCAAAACATCGACGAACGAAAATAACCAGAGATTATCAGTTCTATTACTGTCAATGGTTAAGGGGGGGAATAGTGGGCCCAGGGTACATAGGGCAAATGAGGCCCTGATCTTCTTCCAATTGTGGGCACTCCCCGAGCACTGACCCTCCGACAGTGCGGCACTCCCTCAGTACTGACCCTCCGACAGTGCAGCACTCCCTCAGTACTGACCCTCCGACAGTGCGGCACTCCCCGAGCACTGACCCTCCAACAGTGCAGCACTCCCTCAGTACTGACCCTCCGACAGTGCGGCACTCCCTCAGTACTGACCCTCTGACAGTGCAACACTCCCTCAGTACTGACCCTCCGACAGTGCGGCACTCCCCGAGCACTGACCCTCCAACAGTGCAGCACTCCCTCAGTACTGACCCTCCGACAGTGCGGCACTCCCCGAGCACTGACCCTCCAACAGTGCAGCACTCCCTCAGTACTGACCCTCCGACAGTGCGGCACTCCCTCAGTACTGACCCTCCCACAGTGCAGCACTCCCTCAGTACTGACCCTCCGACAGTGCGGCACTCCCTCAGCACCGACCCTCCGACAGTGCGGCACACCCTCAGTACTGACCCTCCGACAGTGCAGCACTCCCTCAGTACTGACCATCCGACAATGCGGCGCTCCCTCAGTACTGACCCTCCGACAGTGCTGCACTCCCTCAGTACTGACCCTCCGACAGTGCAGCACTCCCCGAGCACTGACCCTCCAACAGTGCAGCACTCCCTCAGTACTGACCCTCCGACAGTGCAGCACTCCCTCAGTACTGACCCTCCGACAGTGCAGCACTCCCTCAGTACTGACCCTCCGACAGTGCAGCACTCCCTCAGTACTGACCCACCGAACAGTGCAGCACTCCCTCAGTACTGACCCTCCGACAGTGCAGCACTCCCTCAGTACTGACCCTCCGACAGTGCAGCACTCCCTCAGTACTGACCCTCTGACAGTGCGGCACTCCCTCTGTACTGACCCTCCGACAATGCAGCACTCCCTCAGTACTGACCCTCCGACAGTGCGGCACTCCCTCAGTACTGACCCTCCGACAGTGCAGCACTCCCTCAGTACTGACCCTCCGACAGTGCAGCACTCCCTCAGTACTGACCCTCCGACAGTGCAGCACTCCCTCAGCACTGACCCTCTTACAGTGCGGCACTCCCTCAGTACTGACCGTCCGACAGTGCAGCACTCCCTCAGTACTGACCCTCTGACAGTGCAGCACTCCCTCAGTACTGACCCTTCGACAGTGCGGTACTCCCTCAGCACTGACCCTCCGACAGTGCAGCACTCCCTCAGCACTGACCCTCCGACAGTGCGGCACTCCCTCTGTACTGACCCTCCGACAGTGCGGCACTCCCTCAGCACTGACCCTCCGACAGTGCGGCACTCCCTCTGTACTGACCCTCCGACAGTGCGGCACTCCCTCAGCACTGACCCTCCGACAGTGCGGCGCTCCCTCAGTACTGACCCTCCCACAGTGCGGCACTCCCTCTGTACTGACCCTCCGACAGTGCGGCACTCCCTCAGTACTGACCCTCCGACAGTGCAGCACTCCCTCAG
>NW_027599028.1:0-32692 GCF_964194155.1 Cetorhinus maximus | reverse complement strand
AACGGGATTACAATATTGGGTGGACGAACAGTTCCAGCTGTGAGGAGGTGAGATGCAAGACGTATTGATCAAATGAGGACATGGGGGTTGAATTTAAAACCAAAAAATAAAAGGGACAATCATCCGGCTAGGATTATGGACTTGTAAATAGTCAGGCTCAGGGATCTGTGGACACACACTCTCAATCCCTCTGCTCCTCCACACTTTTCAGAACCCTCCCATTCATTGGGAATCCCCTGGCCTTGCCCCCTCCCCGTATACAGCACTGCTCCAAATTCGATTCCGTTTGCCTCGGTTGTGCCCACTGAGCCACCATGAATACCTTGCTGCAGTACAGCTTTCTGCCCAGTGGGAGGCAGCGAAAGCAGGGGTTAATTCAACTGCCTCAGCCTCACACCAAAGCAATGGGGCTGAACAAATATTGCTCAGCACAGTACATATCAAAGGTGGCACTCAGCAAAATGATTGAACTTGGAGTATCTTTGGGACATTACCATATAAATTGCAAAGTGGAGAGGCAGCAAATTGCAACCATTAGTTCAAGCAAAGCTTTGCCCTGATTTAGACACAGCTTCGGAAAGGTCTACCTTCTCCCAACAGGCTCTCCCAGGGCACTGGAGAAAGTGGAGCTGTACTCTGACATAAAAACAAAAAACTGCGGATGCTGGAAATCCAAAACAAAAACAGAATTACCTGGAAAAACTCAGCAGGTCTGGCAGCATCGGTGGAGAAGAAAAGAGTTGACATTTCGAGTCCTCATGACCCTTCAACAGAACTGAGTAGTATTAGGAGAGGGGTGAAATATAAGCTGGTTTAAGGTGGGGGGGTGGGGGAAGGTGGGGGGAGAGAAGTTGAGGGTGGGGGGTGTGGGGAGAGAAGTTGGGTGGGGGGGGTGGTTGTAGGGACAAGCAAGCAGTGATAGGAGCAGAGAATCAAAAGATGTCACAGACAAAGGAACAAAGAGGTGTTGAAGGTGGTGATATTATGTAAGAGAATGTGCTAATTTCCATTCTTAATTAGCACATTCGTTTAGATAATATCACCACCTTCAACACCTCTTTGTCCCTTTGTCTGTGACATCTTTTGATTATCTGCTCCTATCACTGCTTGCTTGTCCCTACAACCACCCCCCCCACCCAACTTCTCTCCCCCCACCCCCCAACCCCACCTTAAACCAGCTTATATTTCACCCCTCTCCTAATACTACTCAGTTTTATTGATGGGTCATGAGGACTCGAAACATCAACTCTTTTCTTCTCCGCCGATGCTGCCAGACCTGCTGAGTTTTTCCAGGTAATTCTGTTCTTGTTTTGGAGCTGTACTCCTCATCGAAAACAAAAACAGAAATACCTGGAAAAACTCAGCAGGTCTGGTTTTGTACTCTGATTTGAACCTGCCCTGTACCCTTGGTACAATCCAGGGCAGGGAAACTCTCCAAACCAACTTTGCTGAAATTAATTATCTGGGGATTTCTCCCTGTGGGATCTTGCTGTGCGATTCCTCCAGGGCAACAATGTCTACACAGGTACTGAGTTGGATGCACAGTGCTCTGCATTGTCCTGAGACAATGTTATGCAACGGGAGCACTCCTTCGGTTTCAATAAACAGAACTACTCAAACCTACTTGGTCTTGGTGCAGCTCGAGTTACAGGGAGCCTGTCCCTAATGCTCTGCTCTCTCTCAGCTCCCAATCTTCCCCTATAGCAGGAGACATTTTCCCAATAAAAGGGGCCCCTGTGTTGAAAGCCACTAAAAGCATTTCTGATGAGCTCTGATCAGCCGCACCAACATCGGACAGCTGGACTTTAGGAGTTGACCTGGATGTCCAACAGATCTTTGACCCATTATCCTGTTCTCTTTCATACAGCACTTGTCCAGAGCGCTCCAATGTTGGATGAGTGCAGTGTTGTCCATCAGCCCAGTTTTCTTAACTCCTCTGAAGCTGCTGTCACATACAAGGGGATAATTCCACAGACTACGTCCCCCTCTGCTCCTTATCTCAGCTCATGTGCTCCTGAACCCCTCATTCATGTCTTTGTAGCCTCCAGGGCTCAACTATTCAAACACTCCCCCGGCCAACTAACACCCCCCCGGCCAACTCACACCCCCCCGGACTCACAACCCCCCGGACAACTCACACTCCCCCGGTCAACTCACACTCCCCCGGCCAACTCACACTCCCCGGGCCAACTCACACTCCCCTAGCCAATTCACACCCCCCACCGGCCAACTCACACCCCACCGGCCAACTCACACCCCCCCGGCCAAGTCACACCCCCCCGGCCAAGTCACACCCCCCCGGCCAACTCACACCCCCCTGGCCAACTCACACTCGCCCGGCCAAGTCACACCCCCCCGGCCAACTCACACTCCCCCGGCCAACTCACACCCCCCCGGCCAACTCACACTCCCCCGGACTCACTCCCCCGGCCAACTCACACTCCCCCGGCCAACTCACACTCCACCGGCCAACTCACCCTCCCCCTGGCCAACTCACACCCCCCCGGCCAACTCACAACCCCCCCGGCCAACTCACACTCCCCCGGCCAACTCACATCCGCCCGGCCAACTCACATCCCCCCGGCCAACTCACACCCCCCCCGGCCAACTCTCACCCCCCCGGCCAACTCACACCCCCCCGGCCAACTCACAACCCCCCGGCCAACTCACACTCCCCCGGCCAACTCACACTCCCCCGGCCAACTCACCCCCCCCCACCCCCCCGGCCAACTCACACTCGCCCGGTCAACTCACACCCCCCCGGCCAACTCACACTCCCCCTGCGAACTCACACTCCGCCCTGGCCAACTCACACTCCCCCCCCCCCCGGCCAACTCACACTCTCCCCCCCCCCGGCCAACTCACACCCCCTTGGCCAACTCACACTCCCCCCGGCCAACTCACACTCCCCCAGCCAACTCACACTCCCCCTGGCCAACTCACACTCCCCCGGCCAACTCACACTCCCCCCGGCCAACTCACACTCCCCCTGACTCACACTCGCCCGGTCAACTCACACCCCCCCGGCCAACTCACACCCCCCCCGGCCAACTCACACCCGCCCGGCCAACTCACACTCCCCCGGACTCACACTCGCCCGGTCAACTCACACCCCCCGGCCAACTCACACTCCCCCCGCGAACTCACACTCCCCCCCGGCCAACTCACACTCACCCCCTGGCCAACTCACACTCGCCCCGGCCAACTCACACTCCCCCCCGGCCAACTCACACTCCACCCGGCCAACTCACACTCCCCCCCCAGCCAACTCACACTCCCCCCCTGGCCAACTCACACTCCCCCGGTAATTCACAAATTACACTCATCCAAAACTCGACTGCCCATGTCCTAATTTGCACCAAACCTTCTCCACCGATCGCCCCTGTGTTTGTTGACTTTCGTAGGCTCCCAGTCCACCAGTACGTCAAATTTTAAATTCTTATCCTCCCGATCCAATCCCATCCTGCTCTTGCCCTTCTCGATCTCTGAAACTGCCTCCAACATGAAAAACAATCCAACGCCCCAGGTACGAAAACTAATCCCAATCCCCATCGTTCCTTATCAATCCCAAACTTAATCCCGGTGTCCAGGTCTCCCAATATAACCTGTATCAATCCCAAACTTAATCCCAGTGTCCTGGTCTCCCAATATACCCTGTATCAATCCCAAACATAATCGCACTGCCCTCTCCCATAGCCCTCTATCAATCCCAAACTAATCCCCCCCGCCCTCTCCCATAGCCCTGTATCAATCCCAAACTAATCCCCCGCCCTCTCTCCGTAGCCCTGTATCAATCCCAAACTAATCCCCCCGCCCTCTCTCCGTAGCCCTCTATCAATCCCAAACTTAATCGCACTGCCCTCTCCCATAGCCCTCTATCAATCCCAAACTAATCCCCCCCGCCCTCTCCCATAGCCCTCTATCAATCCCAAACTAATCCCCCGCCCTCTCTCCGTAGCCCTGTATCAATCCCAAACTAATCCCCCCGCCCTCTCTCCGTAGCCCTCTATCAATCCCAAACTTATCCCACTGCCCTCTCCCATAGCCCTGTATCAATCCCAAACTAATCCCACTGCTCTCTCTCCATAGCCCTGTATCAATCCCAAACTAATCCCCCTGCCCTCTCTCCGTAGCCCTGTATCAATCCCAAACTAATCCCACTGCCCTCTCTCCCTAGCCCTGTATAAATCCCAAACTAATCCCCCTGCCCTCTCTCCGTAGCCCTCTATAAATCCCAAACTAATCCCCCTGCCCTCTCCCATAGCCCTGTATCAATCCCAAACTAATCCCACTGCCCTCTCTCCGTAGCCCTGTATCAATCCCAAACTAATCCCCCTGCCCTCTCTCTGTAGCCCTGTATCAATCCCAAATTAATCCCCCTGCCCCCTCTCCGTAGCCCTGTATCAATCCCAAACTAATCCCCCGCCCTCTCCCATAGCCCTGTATCAATCCCAAACTAATCCCCCCCGCCCTCTCTCCGTAGCCCTGTATCAATCCCAAACTAATCCCCCTGCCCTCTCTCCGTAGCCCTGTATCAATCCCAAACTAATCCCCCTGCCCTCTCTCCGTAGCCCTGTATCAATCCCAAACTAATCCCACTGCCCTCTCTCCGTAGCCCTGTATCAATCCCAAACTAATCCCACTGCCCTCTCTCCGTAGCCCTGTATCAATCCCAAACTAATCCCCCCGCCCTCTCTCCGTAGCCCTCTATCAATCCCAAACTAATCCCCCCGCCCTCTCTCCGTAGCCCTGTATCAATCCCAAACTAATCCCCCTGCGCTCTCCCATAGCCCTTTATCAATCCCAAACTAATCCCACTGCCCTCTCTCCGTAGCCCTGTATCAATCCCAAACTAATCCCCCCGCCCTCTCTCCATAGCCCTATATCAATCCCAAACTAATCCCCCTGCCCTCTCTCCGTAGCCCTGTATCAATCCCAAACTAATCCCCCCCCGCCCTCTCTCCGTAGCCCTATATCAATCCCAAACTAATCCCCCTGCGCTCTCCCATAGCCCTTTATCAATCCCAAACTAATCCCACTGCCCACTCTCCGTAGCCCTGTGTCAATCCCAAACTAATCCCCCTGCCCTCTCTCCGTAGCCCTGTATCAATCCCAAACTAATCCCCCTGCCCTCTCTCCGTAACCCTCTATCAATCCCAAACTAATCCCCCTGCCCTCTCTCCGTAGCCCTCTATCAATCCCAAACTAATCCCCCTGCGCTCTCTCCGTAGCCCTCTATCAATCCCAAACTAATCCCCCCGCCCTCTCCCATAGCCCTCTATCAATCCCAAACTAATCCCACTGCACTCTCCCATAGTCCTCTATCAATCCCAAACTAATCCCCCCGCCCTCTCTCCGTAGCCCTCTATCAATCCCAAACTAATCCCCCCGCCCTCTCCCATAGCCCTCTATCAATCCCAAACTAATCCCCCTGCACTCTCCCATAGCCCTCTATCAATCCCAAACTAAACGCACTGCCCTCTTTCCGTAGCCATGTAACAATCCCAAACTAATCCCCCTGCCCTCTCTCCGTAGCCCTGTATCAATCCCAAACTAATCCCTTGCCTCTCTCCGTAGCCTTGTATCAATCCCAAACTAATCCCACTGCCCTCTCCCCATGTCCTTGTATCAGTTACGTGAAGAGATAAAGAAACTCAGATTGTTTATCTTGGAGTAGAGATGGTTAAGCGAAGATTTACAAAGGTGTTCAACATTATGAGGCATTTTGGTGATTACATAAGGAGGAACTTTTTAATAAATTTAGGAACCAGATCTAAATTAATCGGCAAAATAATCGAGGAAGAGATGGGATGAAGATTTTTTTTTCAAACCGGAGTTATGACTTGGAATGATCTGTTTGAAAGGCAGGTGTAAGATCTTGAGGAAGATTTGATGATTCTCACTGGTGACTTAAAACAATGGCACATAAGGACATTTCTGACGTGTTTCTGAAGGTCCGAGAGAGGGCAAGGGTGGGAGGGGAAGGGTGCATCAGCTAAAATACACAAACCAAATGATGTGACAAGATATTCTCAAAAGGTGTGAGGGAAAACTCTGGTTAACTGTACTCCTGCCTGGGTTAATCATACCTTTCATTAAATCTAAAAATCACAACGTAAAATAGAAACATGATGGCGTTTCTTTTGAGAGCTGCGAATGGGGGAGACAACCTTTAATTATTGGTTTGACTTCTAATTATTCACATAAGGTACTGGTCATTCCGAGCTGTGATTCACACGGACTGTTGAATGTCAGTCGGTAATTATTGTCTTCATTGCTGACACACAGGCATGTAATTGTAGAGTTTTAAACACACAGAGCCATCAGATAGAGGCAGCTAATGCCCCCCATAGCCCTGTTTACTCTCACTGCTACTTCTGTGTCCCTTATTGTTCTTCATTTACCCTGTCCTCAAGGCTTTAAATATTTAAAAAAAACACTTTTAGCGAGGGAGGGGAGCTTCAGCAGATTGATGAGTGACCGCCAACCGGGTTATAGCAGTCTGCTGTCCGTCTTACAGGGCGAAGGGGGTTCCACAACACAACTTTCCCAAACTGCGGGTGGTGATCTCTGAGGCTGCAATGGTTGCTATGGAGCTCCGACCGATTGGTAACAGAAACTGGTCAGTCTGGAGGAGGCCCCAACTGGACCAGCTCCAAATTCCATTGAAAACTGGGCCCGTGGGTAGCTGGCTATTCTACCTGGGTGAGAAACCCTCGCGTCCTTGTTTTAAAAGGATGCGGGTCTAACTGACCGACCTTCGAGGCCCGATTTCTGGTCCGAAAGTGGTGGGGGGGGGGGGAAGCTAGCGGAAAGGTAGGTTCTTCAAAAATCCCTGAAAATTAAACACCTTTGCCCGTCTCCCACCCTCCTCTCAGAGCTCCCGCCGGAGTATCACAGCAATTTCCCAGACACAGGCTCGGGGAGCACTCTGCTATCATTTTTAAATAAATGCATTTTATTCAGCTCACTTGACGTTGGGTGCTCCGGATTTGGAATCGGGGAGATTCATCTGGAGAACTGGGCAGAGTTTAAACCACCTTTTTTTTTAAAAAAAACTAAATGACTAGAATGGTCCAGTTTCATGTGGCGAGAATCCTAATGTTCTTTTGAGAAGCCGGGTTGGCATTTCGCATAAATAAAAACAGGAGCCCCAGCGCCAAGGGTCAAGAAATTGCTCGGATAATATGGGTGCATCTCACTGCAGACAGTTGGTGCTGCTAATTCATTGTCCTTGTTACCACACACCCTAACCTGTGCTTCTGCCCGAATGTTTCATTCACGTGTTTCTCATTCCTTTCTCCTGGTTTCACCATTTTCAATCTTTTCGTTTCCTTTCAGCTCTGCTGCCTAAAGCAGAATTTCTGACTGTTCCTCAACTCCCCTCCCCTTTCATTTGTTTCCAAACAATCATCTCCTCTCCCTTTTCCGCCCGAACTATCCCACCTCCTCCCCCATTTACTCAGTACACTCCTTGCGACGTCCATATTTATCCTTTCCGCTCGGACCCTGGTCTGGGTGAAGCCAGTGTCAGTGGTACAGTCCCTTTTTGCCCTGGTACTTGTGCCAATGAACTAGGGCCCCTCTTTCTCACACCACTCCTATAGCTACAGTTCATCTCTCTAATCTGTTTATCCCTCCACCAATTTGCATGTGGCTCAAGTGATAGTCCAGAGCTGATAACCCTTGAGGTCCTGTTCTTTGATTTGGCTCCCCACTCCCAGTACTCACCAAGCAGGATCTCTTCCCTATTGGCCTAACGTAGTTCACAATGACCGGATTCTCCCCCCTCCAATCTCCTTTCAGATGGTTCGAGGTGTCCTTCATCCTGGTGTCAGGTGGACAACATACCATGAAATCCTGCTCCCTGACCCCATTGTTAATGAATCCTGTTCAGCGCTTTCTGCAGATCCTTGTTCACTATCCTTCCTGGATTCCCCTTACTCCATCGGTCATCCCAACCCCAATCTGAACCTGTGCCTCTCAATGAGGGCCGAGTGACGTCTGGAGCAAACTGTCCAGGTCCTTCCCCAACCCTGCCTGTCACAGTCTCTCCGACTCAGGCTGCAGTTCAATGACTCCGAGCCGGAGAGATTCATGAGAGAAATCTCCTGCTGATGTGTCTGCTTGGAACATTCTTGCTGTTCACAAACTCCCACCTACTGCAATCCGGACACAACCTTTTGTTTTAATTATTTCCCGGGATGTGGGCTTCGCCCCGTCCCTAATTGTCCCTTGAGAAGGTGGTGGTGAGCTGCCTTCTTGAACCGCTGTAGTCCATGTGGTGTAGGTACACCCACTGTTAGGGAGGGAGTTCCAGGATTTTGACCCAGAGACAGTGAAGGAACGGCGACATATTTCCAAGTCAGGATGGTGTGTGGCTTGGCGGGGAACTTCCAGGTGATGGTGTTCCCATGTGTCAGCTGCCCTTGTCCTTCTAGGTGGTGGTGGTTGTAGGTTTGGAAGGTGTTGTTGAAGGAAAACCTGCTCCGTGACATCTTAGTCTAGAGTATTTATATTACAACAAATTAATAAATTGATGTAAGTTTTCTTTTGGGATTCTGCGCACTAACATGCACTAAAACATTGAACAAAATTTGAAATACTTACTGCCTCCAAATAAGTCAAACCATTGCAAATTCTTCAACAACACCTTCCAAACCTACAATCTCTACCATCTAGAAGGACAAGGGCAGCAGATAGATGGAAACGCCACCACCTGCAGGTTCCCCTCCAAGCCACACAGCATCCTGACTTGGAAATATATCGGCTGTTCCTTCACTGTCGCTGGGTCAAAATCCTGGAACTCCCTCCCTAACAGCACTGTGGGTGTACCTACACCACATGGACTGCAGCGGTTCAAGAAGGCAGCTCACCCCCACCTTCTTAAGGGCAATTAGGGATGGGCAATAAATGCTGACCTGGCCAGCCCATGAAAAAATAAATTTTAAAAAGTACAGCAACAATTGCACGATCACCAACTCTGCACCAAACTCGCCCACTCGTGCCCTCTGTTCATGCTGCACTCCTTTTATACTGCTCTGTGCAACCACAGTATTGTAGCTGTCCATCTGACAGTGTGAATCCTTGCTTCATTGCACCAGAACAATACTGATGGGCTGGCAACAGGAAGATTCGAAAGGCAACTTCCCCAGTAACTAATCTTGTGTCTAATTGGGGTAATTTAGTTTATAATTGAACATTTCAGGTCTCTGTTATTTTCTGCTGGAGAATGCTAAGTGGATTTCCTCGCTTATCATCATGTCAGGTGTTGCACCTGCCCAAGATGGGTCAGTCTGCACATGATTCACTCCATTTTCCTCTCTCTTGCAGGTACAGATTAATGTTGCTGTCATTATCATGCCACAACAATATCTAGCATTTATATAGCACCTTTTAACGGAGTGAAACGTCCCCACAGGAGCATAAATCAGGCACTATGTCAAATTAAGAGATTTTCAAAGCTTGGCCAAAGAGATGGGTTTTAAGGACTGTCTTAAAGGAGGAGTGAGAGGAGAGGCAGAAAGATTTAGGGAGGGAATTGCAGGGCTTAGGGCCCAGGCAGCTGAAGGCACGGCTGCCAATGGTGGGATAGGGGGAACAGAGGCTGGGTAAGAGGCCGTACTGCAGGAGTGCAGAGATCTGAGGGTTTGGAGGGCTGGAGTAGATGACAGACCTAGCGCGACGGGATTATTTACATCCACCTCAAGACAGAAACCTTGGTCTCACAGATCACCTGGGGTATGCCCCTTCCAACAGTGCAGCACTCCCTCAGGTCGAGGAAGTCAGTGTCAAAGGGTCATCAGTTGGCAGTGAGAGTGAGAAGGGAAATTAAGAGAAATATCTTTACTTAGAGGGGGCTGCTGGGGCAATGACTGCTTCACAGAACCGCTACAACACGGAAAGAGACCATTCAGCCCATCGTATCTGTGCTGGCTCTCAGAACGAGCAATGCCACTCCCCTGCCTTCTGCCGTAACCCTGCACATTCTTCCTTTTCAGCTAATAATCCAATTCTCTCTTGAATGCCTTGATTGGCCCTGCCTCCACCACACTCAGGCAGCGCATTCCAGATCCTAACCAACTCGCTGTGTGAAAAAGTTTTTCCTCATGTCACCATTGCTTATTTTGCTAATTATACCTTAAATCTGCACCCTCTGGTTCTCGATCCTCCCATCAACGGGAGTAGTTTCTCCCTCTCTACTCTGTCCAGACCCCTCATGATTCTGAACACCTCGATCAAATCCCCTCTCAACCTTGTCTCCCTGGGGAGAACAGTCCCAACCTCTCCAATCCATCTCAGCAACTGAAGTACAGAAACTGTAGAAAATACTTGAGGTAGCGTCTGTAGTATGAGGGGTTGTAAGGGTCAATGTGTGGGACTGTGTAAATGGCACCTCCCACCATGATAATGTCAGGGAACGTATGACTAGGAGAGGAGAGGGAGAATGTTCATAGGCCAACACTGAGTCAGTTGTATAAAATAAACCAGTTGTTGTTTAAACATACCAATGCTTCAGGAGTCATTCCAAAGCTAGACTAACCAACATACAGAGCCCACTGCATCTTTAACACTCAAAATCATCAGTTTGCCCCAAACTGCTTATCCCAGAAGTCAATGGATAAGAAGTTGGACAGATATTGAAATGGTTGACTGATATGTTCCTGGGCTGTGGGAGAAATTCAGTCCCTGTAGCTAATTGCCAATTTTCTTTCCATCACATGGCTAACCAGGAACCCCTCCTGTTCTCACTACCAACCATCAGCAGGATTTACAGGTTGATAGTCCTGGGGCAGGACTTGAACTCAGGACTATCTAGCCCTGAGGCAGGGATGTTACTCACTGCACCACAAGACCTCCAGAGGAATAGGAGGTGGCTGCAAATAAATAACATGGATCAAAGCGCCATATAAATCCAGACATCACATTGGGCTTCCAATGAATGCCCCAGATTTACATAAAACCAAACAGAACAGAAATTTCATCCTTTATCTTTATTGAACAGTGCCAGAAGCTACTGTTTTACAGGCAGAGAGCAAAAAATATTTCTCCTTCATAGGCAACGAGGCACTTCACTGTGTCAAATCACAGCAAGAATACTTCAGTAATCCTGCAGACAAGCTTGGCATAGGATCTTAAACTCATGTTGAACGTTTAATGGAGAACAGGCAGGGAATTTTACATCTGCTTCCATTGTATCTTTCAACTCTGTTGACTTTTTGATTTGCTGCAGCCCAGTTTGTGCAAATTGCATTTACACAACGCCTGAAACATCCCGAGGATCTTTCCAGGAGCATGATCAAATTTTACCAGCGAGCCTCATGAGAAGCATAGCATGACAGGTAGATAGAAACAGCACAGAAAGAGGCCACTCAGCCCATCGTGGCTGTGCTGGCTCTGTGAAAGAGACATCCAATTATGCAGGAGATGCGCCCACAGCCAAAATTACCCCTTAGAAAAGAAAATCAAGCTCATTCCCATAGAACCATAGAAAAGTTAGAGCACAGAAGGAGGCCATTTGACCCATCTTATCCAAGCCAGCCCGAGAACACCCAGGTGCCCTTTCTAATCCCACCTTCCTGCACACAGCCCATAGCCCTGCAGTTTACAGCACTTTCTTTTGTTATATTTTTTCCTACCAACCTTCTGACCTCCCTCCATGGCCTGCCTCAATGCTATTTTGTCAGCAACTCATTTAGGAATTGATTATTCTTATGTGAAAGTGATTTTCCTTCTCTCTTTTAACTCAATGCTGACTTGTTAAACTCTGATACTTGAACCTAACATCACAGTCAACACTGCGTTTGTACCAGTTCTGTTAATACACTATAATGTTTTGGTATTAGTGAAATAGAAAATAGGAGCAGGAGTGGGCCATTCGGCCCCTTGA
This sequence comes from Cetorhinus maximus, assembly GCF_964194155.1. Classification (NCBI taxonomy): domain Eukaryota; kingdom Metazoa; phylum Chordata; class Chondrichthyes; order Lamniformes; family Cetorhinidae; genus Cetorhinus; species Cetorhinus maximus. The sequence goes on along the minus strand of NW_027599028.1, from coordinate 20,802 downwards.
GCCTGCTGCATCATTCAACAGGATCATGGCTGATCTTCACCACTTTCCCCTCACTATCCCCAAAGCCCTTGATATCTTTACTATCTAGAGGTCTATCGATCTCTGTCTTGAATATAATCAGTGACTGAGCCTCCACAGCCCTCTGGGGTAGAGAATTCCAGTGAGATTCCCCCTCATTTCAGTACTAAATGGCCTGCCCCCTATTCTGAGACTGTCTTCCCTGGGTCCAGACCCCTCAGCCAGGAGGAAACATCCTTCCTGCGTCCACCCTGTCAGAATTCTGAACATTTCAATGAGATCACCTCTCATTTCTTCCAAACTCTAGAAAAGGACACAGGCCCAGTTTCCTTAATCTCTCCTCATACGACAATCCTGCCACCCCAGGAACCAGTCTGGTGAACCTTCATTGCTCTCCCTCTCTGGCAAGTATGCCTTTAATTCGGTATGGAGACCAAAACTGTACACAATACTACAGGCGTGGTCTCACCCAGGCCCTGTATAGCTGCAGCAATAACTCTTACTCCTATTTAGGTCACTTCCATGTATAGTTAACTATATACCTACACTGCATCTGAGGCCTGGATAGAGTGGACATGGGGAAGATGTTTCCATTAGTAGGAGAGACTAGGACCCGAGGGCACAGCCTCAGAGTAAAGGGAAGACCTTTTAGAACAGAGATGAGGAGAAACTTCTTTAGCCAGAGAGTGGTGAATCTATGGAATTCATTGCCACAGAAGGCTGTGGAGGCCAGGCCATTGAGTGTATTTAAGACTGAGATAGATAGGTTCTTGATTGGTAAGGGGATCAAAGGTTACGGGGAGAAGGCGGGAGAATGGGGTTGAGAAACTTATCAGCCATGATTGAATGGCGGAGCAGACTCGATGGGCCGAATGGCCTAATTTCTGCTCCTATGTCTTATGGTCTTATGCATCTAAACTTCAAGTGAATGAATTAATGTTGTGAATCACCAACAGGTCAGTTTATCAAATATTGATAAGTTGGTTTCTCGGTGAAAGGTATTTTGCATATTGCCGGACTGAGTAGCTCATTTGTCCCAAACCAGGTATTTACAGAGTTGGACAGTTTAATGCTGCATCTAATCAGTAGCTGATTATTTGAAAACACGGAAGAGTGATTGAGTAAGTGGCATTCTGGACAAAAAACACTTCAAAAGCTTCTTTGTTTGAATTGTCCGTGTTATGATTCCCAACTCAGTTTTCTTTTCACTTACACTGAGAGTGGAAAAAAAATCCTTCCTGTTTCGTGTTGCACTTGTCGAAATATTTCCCAGAATCGATCACAGTTCGAAGAGCAGCCGCTGTGTTAATGTGAGCCTCCAACAGCAGTGGTCGGGGGGAACATGCCTCACATTCTCACTCTTTTCCCTCAGCCCGGACTCCATCCCACGCCAGGACTCTCACACCTTGTCAGTTTGCTCGTGTTGCAGGATTAGGATCCGCTCTTTGGTCCTGACAGCGGTCGAAGCAGACAAGGTTGCAACTTGCATGCCTACAACTAAGGGCTTCTTCACGGCACTCAATCCTGCTTTGGTACCTGGATTCCAGGTCCGAAACAACCCATGACAACATAGGCACAATCCGATCCCAGCATCGCATTCTTCGGTGGCGGGGAGGCACTGAGCTATTCGACTGTGGAAAGCATCACAGCCGAACCCGAGTCTTCACAGCCGCACGCTTCCAAACAAGGGTCAGCAGATGCCCAGCACAGCCCTGGGACTGGAGGGGTTTATCTCCCCCCACCCCCCCCTCCCCTTCTGCCTGTTTTGCTGGCCTCAAACTGGTAACGAGCTCCGGTGAAATAATTCAGCCCAGAACAAGTATCGAATCTGGGAGCTTAAATGCAACCCAACTCCCCCCCCCCCACCGCCCCAACCCACTCCCTTTGCCCCCACTCCGCCCCCATTCGTTCAATTAGATCCAGCAGCTTTGCCAAAGGAAAGTTTTGGGACAAATATTTTAGCTCTGGGTCCTTTAATAATAAAGGAACAGAAACAGCAACAATGAATGTGTGTTATCAACTTAATATTTTATTTCTAGACTAGAAGGTACAATACAACATAAGACACGAGTAACGTTTGGCTAATTTCACAGGGGGATGGGGAACCAAGCCAAAGGTTTGAATGGTACCTCAGCAGGATTGACCCCCAGAGCCAATCATTAACTCACTGCTGCAGGAAATGTCTGGCAGTGAAGATGGGAACCTGGTTTAGTCAGTCAGCTCCAGCATGGTTGACACACTCAGCCTACTCAATTCGAAAGCTCTGCAGCAACAGATGCTACACAGTTTGGCTGCTGCCCACTTTTTATACGGTTTCCAAAGCAGAATCGATTTTTGGATGAGCAAAGCTGCAAAAGCACCATTATCAGCACCATAACTGTGAACAGCAAATCAATTCATTCCACAGCTCCCCAATTCTACTTAAAGGGGAAGCACATCACTGCATCAGGAATGGTGGTAGAGTGGTTCTTTCTCCCCGGAGTTGTGATCCCGATGCCTAAACTAATAACCCAGGAGTTGTGAACGCAAACCCCACCACTACATTTGAGAAATTCAATTAACTAATATGTAATTAAGAAGCTGGTATCGGTAAGTGACCATGGAACTACTGAAAACAAAAAAGCCCCTGCTGATGTCCTTCAGGGAAGGAAATCTGCCATCCTTACCTGGTCTGGCCTAAATGTGACTCCGGGCCCACAGCAATGTGGTTGACTCTTGAACTGCCCTCTGAAATGGCCGAGCAAGTTACTCAACTGTCAGCACCAATTTCTCAGTGGGAATTAACGCTGGCTTTGGCCAGTGAGGTCCGCATCCAAGGGGTAACTATGTTGAAGCTCTTTTTCTGTAAGGGCAGGGATCCTAAAAAGCCAATCGTCATTGTGACGATGTCCTCAAAAAGCAGCACTGTCTTATGCTTTGTCGTACTGCTCACTTGAGCACCAGCACCCTCTAGCAACAAAAGAGGCTGGGCAGTGAGCACTGCAGGCTATTCGGCTGTGGGAACCATCGTCATAGAGCCTATCCTGGCCCCACACACACACAGACAGACACGCACAGAAATACACACACACACACACACACAAATATATATACACACACACACAGTTGAGGTTAAATTGTAACTGATTAGCTAACTTAAACAGAGCAGGAATGATTCCGAAAGCTGCCTTATCTCATGCATCCAATTCCGCCCTAGACTAGGCAATTGAGAACTCTTATTTGCCATTTTGCTGTGAAGATGGTTCATTATATTTTTTGTCTAATGTCAATCCTAGCAATAGAAACCTTTAAGAATCATGAGTTAGATCCCATCTGGAGTACCTGTGATGTACAATTTAAGGCACCGTACTTTAATGAGAAGGATTAAGGTCTTGGAAAGGGCACAGAAGAGATTTACTACAATGGTACCAGGCCAAGTGGACAGGCTAAAGAAGCTAGGGTTATTCTCTTTAGAGCAGAGAAGCTTCAGGGAAATTTAATAGAGGTGTTCACAATCAGGAATGGTTTGGATAGAGTAAATTAGGAGAAGCTGTTCCCAGTGGCAGAAGGATTGGTGAACAGAGGGCACAGATTGAAGATAATCGGCAAAACAGCCACAGTTTGTAGGAGGAGATGTTTTTCTTAAATGTGGTGGATTCTTACGATCTGGAATGCACCACCGGAAAAGGAGGATGGAAGCAGATTCACTCAGAACTTTCAACAGGAAATTGGGGAGGTTTTGCACAGAGGCCTTTGCAGGACTATCGGGAAAGAGCGGGAAGTGGGGCGAATTGGTTAGCCAGCACAAACAAGATGGGACAAATGGCCTCTTTCTGTAGTGTAAGATTCCAGAAAGTCCTGGCAGCTTTGGCCGGTGGTCTCCTGGTTGCCTTCTTTCAGTCTGGCCCTTTGATGTACATTTTTCGATTGGGCTTCACTGCCGCCGGAACACACCAGGCTGGTTGTCGTAATGAGTACCAGGAAGTGGCCTCTTCTCTCCATGCCAATGCCTCATGCCAACACATTGGGAGTGAAGGGCATGATCTTTTCCAGGGAGATTTCCGGCTCACATTCCACAATGATAACCATGGGCAAGATGTTGGTGGTGTCTGGAGATGTTTGAGAGATCTGGGAAACTTGGTCAAAGCTCCAATCGTTGCCTGCCTCTTGCACGGCGTGCGGGAGGAGCTGGGGGTAACTGAGGGTCATCACGTCTTTCTGAAAGGTGGTATCGTGGTGATAGGACACCAGCTCGTTGCTAAAATTCACTGTCTCCACGTTGTTGGTGAGACACCATTGATGGCAACCCAAGATGGTGACGAAGGCCCTCCTGAAGTCAGCGTTGAAGGCGTAGATGATGGGGTTGAGGGAGGAGTTTGCCCAGCCGAACCACATGAAGATATTGAAGGTGGCCTCGCTCACGCACGTGCGCTGGGCACGCATGGCACAGAAGGGCACCAGGCAGTTGAGCACAAAAAAGGGGAGCCAGCAAAAGACGAAGACGCCCATGATGATGGAGAGAGTTTTGAGGACTTTGGTTTCCTTTCTGAAAGAGGTCTTGAGTGAGGTTTCATGGGCACAGTCGTCCCCTCGGCAGTTCTGAGCGTGTTCCACGGCTCGCTCCAAAGAGGAAATCTGCCTTATCTGTCTGTGGGCGATCCTGTAGATCTGGGTGTAGGTGGTGACCATGATTGCCACTGGGATGTAGAAGCTAATCAACGAGGATGAAATGGCGTAAGTTCTATTTAAGCTCGAATCGCAGTCGCCTTGGGTGGGCTCACTGGCGCTGGAGTTGACTGGAAGGAGGGGTTGCCCAGATTTGTGCCAACTCAGTTGCACCGGGATGAAGGAAATCAAGATGGACAGGACCCAGGCCGTGCCAATCATCAGAAATGCCACCGGCTGGGTCATTCGTCTCTCGTACCGGAACGGCCTGGCGATGGCCCAGTACCTATCCACACTGATCATGCACAAGTTCAGGATGGAGGCAGTGGAACACATGATGTCAAATGCCACCCAGATGTCACAGAAGGCGCCAAAGGGCCAGAAGCCTGCCACCTCGGCCGCGGCTTTCCAGGGCATCACCATCACCCCCACAAGGAGGTCAGAGACCGCCAGCGAGATGACAAAAAAATTGGTCACCTTGGACCTCAGGTGCCGGAACTTGACCACGGCTGAGCAGACCAGGGCATTCCCCAGCAAGGTGGAGAGGATCAGCAGCGACAGGAGGCAAGCGGTGGCCACCTGGAGGGTTACCTGGGACCTCCCATTGCCTGAGGCCTGGCCTCTGCCCCCCAACCAGGTCTGGTTGGCCACGCTTTCTGAAGAACCCAATAAAACGCCATCCCACTCACCCATGTGCTCTTCGGCTGGAGCCTTCAGCCCCCCAGTTCAAAGCCAGCCTCGGGTCCGCTCCATCACTGAGCTCTCAATGAAGCAAAGTTGAGAATAGCCTGTTGATTTGGACGGCTGGTGAATGAATGAATGAATGAGTACTGCAGGAGGAGAAGAGAGAGAGAGAAGTAAAAAATCTGTTGCTATTCGATGCTGGTGGAGTTCACAGTGGGAGAGGGTGTTGCTCCAGGTATCTCTCTCTGGCACTGGGCTGCTTTCGCTTGTGGGAGGTTTGTAGTGGCTCTTGGCAGTCTCTCTCTCTCTCTCTCTCTGCACCTCCCTGTGTTAACCCAGAGTTTCACAGATCAGAAAGGATTCCGCCGGGAAACTCCGGGAGGCGGGCAATCGGTGAATTTCCAGGCTTGTTATTTCAGGTGATCCATTTCTGCGGATCCGGGAGACGGCCAAACATCAGATCGGACACGGATCCCGTTCACTTTTCCCCTCCCTTTTTATCCGTTTCTTCTCGGGTCTGGACGCCTTTGAAAATCGAAGCCGGGCGGGATATCAAAGTGACTGTCCAGGTCAGGAGCTGCAACATTACCAGCGAGGCTGCTCACAGGGAACAGTGGCCACACCTGACACACCACCCCTCTTGCTAGTAACCCTTTCGGACCCCCCACACTCTCCACCAGGGCGAAGAAAAAGGTTGGGATTTATCACGGCCCCACTGCGTTTCCGGCAGCCGTGCCTCAGTGAGTCGCTGTTCCATTCCCACTCGCGGTGCAGTACTGAGGGGGTGCTGCACTGCCCGAGGCGCCGCCATTCAGATGGCAGGTCAGCTTTCTCGCGCGTGCATATGCAAAAGATCCCACCGCAATACTTAGAAGGGAGGGGGGAGAAAAAGGTTGGGGGAGGGGGAGGAGGTGGTGGGGGTGGGGGTGGGGGTGGGGGTGGGGTGGAAATGGAGTTCTTCCCTGAGTTCTGGTCAATAATCCTCCCCCACCTCCTATCACTGAAAGGCAGTTGTTTGTAGGACAAGAACAGAATTACCTGGAAAAACTCAGCAGGTCTGGCAGCATCGGTGGAGAAGAAAACAGTTGACGTTTCGAGTCCTCTTGACCCTTCGGCAGAACTGAAGTATAGTTAGGAGAGAGGTGAAATATAAGCTGGTCTAAGGTGGGGGGCGGGGGGAGAGAGAAGTTGAGGGTGGGGTGGAACACCAGGAGAGAAATGGAAAACAATGAAGGTGAACAGGGCAGAAGAGACAGACGGAAATCCCGTCGGAGAACAGAGCAGTACTTCTTCAGGGAAGGCATTTCTTGAAGAGAGGTGGCAGTCAATTAAACACAGAGATAAAAACACGTTATCAGTTGTTTGTGGGAGCTTGCTGTGCATAAACTGCCTGCCAAGTTTCTGACAGTGGGTGGAAGAGCTCAGGGCGACCTGCTCAGGGAACTTCCTGACTTGAGTGGCCCAGGAAGCCTCCCCCATGCACACTCCCAGCAGCAACAGTGAAAGATGACACATAGCTCTCTGTTCAACTGTTCAGCAAGTGAATGTTGGGTGTGGGAGTGCCGGCCATCAGAATGCTGAGCAGCCCCTTCATTGAGCCCCAACAGGCAACTGGAATAGCAACTGGCCCTTTAATGACCCTCCCAGCAGCTATCCCAAGCATCAACTTCAACTCTTACTTGCCAGCTTGGTGACTGGTGATAAAATGTAGGCTAAGTCACCATTTCAGTTCGAGACACCCTCGATTTGACCACCTTGGAGGCTGGTTAGCACCTGAAGGAGTTGCAGTCCCTCTGGGACCGAAAGGAAAATTAATTATGATCAAAAACTTTGGTTTGAATCCAACTGGAGACCAGGGGAGTGAGGATTCCCCACCCTTCTGCCTGCCTGTTCTCACTACAAGCCAATTAATGATAGCAATGAAATATTTATTTGTTAAGTAGCATTGCCCGACAGAAGGATAATTTCATCCTTTGATTTTCAATGTGCAACCTGCAGTGGGGAGTCAGAGACCTGATTACTTCCCTTGAAATTCATATTTTCTCAAAGTGCATTGGTGATCGTTAAACGCAACCTTCCTTACTGGCAGCTTCTGTGGATACTAGCCCATTCAGCTCCCAGGGGTGGTTTACCCATGAGCTGTGTCTGTGCCTGAGAGAACACATCCCTTTTCATTTCCGGACCAAAGAAGAGTTCCGCAGTCCAGGGCAGCCCTGCCTTATCTCATCAAAATGGCTATTGAGTCATGAAGGGCATCACAGAAGAGTCCAATTATGCCCTCAGCCAATCTCCAGTGTGCACTTTGAGCATTGTTCAGTAAGTAATGCTAGGATACTGACAAGTTTGGGGAACAGAGGGACCTTGGAGTGCACATCTGCAGATTGCTGAAGGTAAGACGTACAAACATATGAATTAGGAACAGGAGTAGGCCACTCGGCCCCTCGAGCCTGCTCCCCCATTCAATACGATCATGGCTGATCTGATTGTAACCTCAACCCCACTTTCCTACCTACCCCCGATAACCTTTCACCCCCTTGGTTTATCAAGAATCTATCTCGCTCTGCCTTAAAAATATTCAAAGACTCTGCTTCCACCGCCTTTTCAGGAAGAGAGTTCCAAAGATACTCAACCCTCAGAGAGAAAATTTCTCATCTCTGTCTTAAATGGGCGACGCCTTATTTTTAAACAGTGACCCCAAGTTCTAAATTCTCCCAAAGGAGGTAATATCCTCTCCACATCCAACCTGTCAAGACCCCTCAGGATCTTAGATGTTTCAATCAAATTGCCTCTTACTCTTCTAAACTCCAGCAGATACAAGCCTAGCTTGTCCAGCCTTTCCTCATAAGACAACCCACCCATTCCAGGTATTAGTCTAGTAAACCTTCTCTGAACTGCTTCCAATGCATTTAAACCCTTCCTGAAACACCCTTCTCTGTACAACTGAAGCATAACCTTCCTACTTTTGTAATCAATTCCCCTCACACTAAATGATAACATCCTATTAGCTTCCTAATTACCTGCAGTACCTGCATACTAACCTTTTGTGATTCATGCACTAGGACATCTAGATCTCTCTGAATCTCAGAGCTCTGCAATCACTCACCATTTAGATAATAAGCTCCTTTTTTATTCTTCCTACCAAAATGGACAATTTCACATTTTCCCACAATATACTCCATTTGCTAGATCTTTGCCCACTCACATAACTTAACTATATCACTTTGTAGCCTCCTTATGGCCTCTTCACAACTTACTTTCCTCTCTTTGTGTCATCAGCAGGAGGTGTTTTAAAAAGCATTTGGGGATACTTTCCTTCATTAGCCGAGGCCTAGAGTATAAGAGCAGGGAGGTGATGCTGGAACTGTATTGAACACTAGTCAGACCACAAAAACAAAAAAAGCTGGAAAAACTAAGCAGGTCTGACAGCATCTGCGGAGAGGAACACAGTTAATGTTTCGAGTCTGAATGACTCTTCATCAGAACTAAGGAAAAATAGAAAAGAGGTGAAATATAAGCTGGTTTGGGTGGGGGGGCGGGGGGGTGCGGGGTGGGACAATCCCCTTAAACCAGCTTATATTTCACCTCTTTTTTATTTTTCCTTAGTTCTGTTGAAGAGTCATTTGGACTCGAAACATTAACTGTGCTCCTCTCCGCAGATGCTGTCAGACCTGCTGAGTTTTTCCAGCTATTTTTGTTTTTGTTCTAGATTTCCAGCATCCACAGAATTTTGCTTTTATACTAGTTAGACCACAGCTAGAGTACTGTAAACAGTTCTGGTCAGCACATTACAGGAAGGATGTGATTGCACTAGATAGTACAGAGGAGATTTACAGAGGATGTTGCCAGGAATTTAGCAAGGATGAAAGATTGGATAAACTGGGGTTGTTTTCTTCGGAACAGAGGAGGCTGAGGGGAGATATAATTGAGGTGTATAAAATTATGAGGGCTCTTGAGAGAGTGGACTAGTGGAGAGGTCAATTACCAGGGGCACAGATTTAATTAAGTTGTCAAAGGATTAGAGGGGACTTGGGAGTACTTTTTTCATCCAGACAGTGGTGGTGGTCTGGAACTCACTTCCTGAAAGGGCATTAAAGGCAGAGACATTCGCGTTGAAAAAAAATCTTCAGTACGGCCCTAAAATACTGCAACCGACCGGGCTACAGACAGACCAAAGAGCTTGAAGGTGGGATTAGGCTGCCTAGCTCTCTCTCAGCAGCCACAGGCATAATGGGCTGAATGGCCTCTTTCTGTGCTGTGACTATTTCTGGTGAGCAGAGGTGGAGCGCTCGGTTTATTTTCTCCACTCCTACACCTGGGGCTGGTGAGATTAATACCCCCAGGCCACTGCTGTAGGCGAGAAGTGAACCGAGTACATAGCGGAGTGCCTGCCACATGGTGGCGGATTCACCAGGTGACATTCCACTGAGCAGGAGTTTGTGTCACAGGTGGAGAAAGTGAGTGGCTATAGGTTGAACGTACAGAGCAAGGCAAAAACATTTCCCACGTTCGGCCCTTCAATGATCCTCCCTTAGGACTGACCATGGGTGCTCAGCGAAGTGGTTTCCTGCTAAACGCCCAGCATAATTTGTAGGATTAATTAAACCTCAGCTGCTGTAAAAGATGTTTCGCTGAGAAACATTCCCACCATTGAAAGGGAGCGACGTGCTGTTACCACAGGAAAAACCAGGGGATCAACCAAAAATGCCCGTCGCAAACAAAAGACTTTTCAGTCTTGTATCTGGAGCCCCGGCAGTGGGGGAAAGTGAGGAGAGAGATTTACTGTGTTGTGTGTGCACCACACCGCAGGTAGTCAACAGTCAGCGGCTGATCCTTGGCAATTGGGAATTCCTTGCCGGTCACAAAGAGAGCTGACAGAGGCACACAAAACCCACAGTACATCTGATTATACCTGTACACCAACCCGACTGCTGTTTAAATGACAGTTTCTCCCGCGTTCAGGAAGGTCAGCTAGCTCAGAACTCATGGCCCGCACTCTCATCCCCCCCAAACTCCATGTGCCCATCGAACTTCAAACTCCCTTAGGCCGTCCCCGTAGGCTCCAGCATCCCAGTCTCACTTACAAAATACTCAGCTTCAAATGAGAGTAAAATCCAGGAGAAGGAGAATGGAAGCAGGAGAGACACAAGAAGGCTGTACTGATGCAAGTTATCTGCGACAGATCCCTAACAGGCTGCAGGGTTTACAGTTTATAAATGTCAGGAAGAGGGCATCAACATTCTGGGGGTCACCATTGACCAGAAACTGAACTGGATCAGCCATATAAATACTGCAGCTACAAGATCAGGTCAGAGGCTGGGAATTCTGCAGCGAGTAACTCACCTCCTGACTCCCCAAAGCCTGCCCGCCATCTACAAGGCACAAGTCAGGAGTGTGATGGAATACTCTCCACTTGGCTGGATGAGTGCAGCTCCCAAAACACTCAAGAAGCTTGACACCAACCAGAACAAAGCAACCCACTTGATTGGCACTCCATCCACAAACATTCACTCCCTCCACCACCGATGCACAGCAGCAGCAGTGTGTACCATCTACAAGATGCACTGCAGCAACTCACCAAGACTCCTCAGACAGCACCTTCCAAACCCACAACCTCTACCATCTAGAAGGACAAGGGCAGCAGATAGATGGGAACACCACCACCTGCAAGTTCCCCTCCATCACTCACCATCCTGACTTGGAAATATATCGCCGTTCCTTCACTGTCGCTGGGTCAAAATCCTGGAACTTCTCCCTAACAGCACTGTGGGTGTACCTACACCACATGGCCCTGTTTTACAATTAGGGGTGGCCATTTTCAGACAGAGATAACGAGAAACTTTTTTCTGAAGGCGGTGCGACTTTAGAACTCTCTGCCTCAGAAGGTGGTGAAAGTGGGGCCATTGAATATATTTAAGGCCGAGGTAGATTGATTCCCTTGCCTAACAAGAACCTAAGGTTATCAGGGTTAGATGGGAAGTTGGAACTCGAAACGCAAACAGATCAGCCATGATCTTAGTGAACGGCGCAGCAGGCTCGAGGGGCCGAGTGGCCTATGCCTGCTCCTATTTCATAGGTTTGTATGGACTGCAGTTGTTCAAGACGATGGTTCACCATCACCTTCTCAGTTAGGGATGGGCTATGAAGCTGGCCTAGCCAGCAATGCCCACATCCCAGGAACAAATAAATAGTAAAATAAGAGAATGATCGACAGTGAAAGGGGAAACTGACCTGACCTTGCCTGGTGCTCATGCAGAATAAGCTCATGGCCAAATGGCTCAAGTCCATTCCCCAGTGATGTTCCATCTCCCCTAAACAAATAACACAGCAGTACCTTTACCATCGATCACCCTCCCCAACATACCAATGATTGCAGGTCCCTCTTGAAGAGAACTGATGATAAATTAACTCCGTCTTTTCTGGGGATGTTATCGATCTCCACTTTCTCCTGCAGTTATTCCAATGTCAAACCTTTTTTCTCCCCCCAGATTGGCAAACCTCACCTGCAAGTGCATATTGTTAAAATTGTCTTCTCAAATTTTACTGTAATAAAATGGCCGTCCCACCATTTTCACAAGAAGAAAGGATTGATCCCCAATTCCACCCACTGAACAGACTTTCCACCAACCCACCCTCATGGGTGAAAAACAACATTTTCAGGTGAAATTATGTACAATTAAAAAAAAAAAGTTCTTTATTTCATTCAGACAAACAAAAGGGTTTGGAATATTCTACAATCCTGAGTCTTAGCTAACAGGTTCTACCAAAACAGATATTTACAACTGCATCGATCACAAAGACTTCGTACAACAAGCAGGTTAAGAACAAAGCTGGTGCCGGTGTGTAGGGAGAAAGGATATTTCCCTGGCTGGGTCTTCCCAGGGTCCGGAGCCTGTTCCGCTTGGACAGCTCAACTGCGACACACAAACACAATGCAGTATGGAAATACAAGGAAAGGCTCAATTGAAATCGTGCTCCATAATTCTAGTTAAAATCAGGCCAAGGACAGACTAAGCACTTTTCCTGGGAAAATCTTTCACACATTGGACATGCAAAGCATCGTGATTTGAACTTGGATTTTAATTGATCAATCCCGTGGGAATATGGCCCCTGGAGAATCTCTCCTCAGCACCTAGCTGCTGACATCCTCCTTCTTCAAGCTCCTGCTCAGCAGTGGCTCTTTAGAGGGCAGCTGCTCACCAGGTTGTCATGAACGCATGCTGACAGCTAGCTTTCTGCACAGTCCCATCAAGGGACTTCAGGCCTTGTGAATGTGGTGATGGGGTGCCCAGCCTTATCCTCAATGGTCTTTAGACTGGCATCAGTACAGCCTCCCAGTGTGTCATCTAGTGGTAGCAACTGGCTCTTCAGATGGTCAGGAGGAGATAATCAAGGCCAGTTTGGGATCCAGGAGGGAATCCTTGTCCTGAAAGGACCAGGACCCCCAAAAAAAAGCTCTCCTCAAAATGGCACAAGATGATTTCCTAATTTAAAAAAATCTTTCGATTAGTCCCAGTTCCCAAGGCAAATCTAAAAGGCTACAATATATTTCTTAAGTACAATTGGTGACTGTGCTGTTTTCTCCTGGGCTTCCCCAAAGGTGAGAGAAAATTCTTGATTTGCACCATTTGCTCAGTGTGGACTGCATCTCAGTGGTTACTGCGCCAGTTCTAGTGAGGCTGGGCTTTTCATGGTTGTACCAGAGCTGGTTTGGAGACCTGAAGAAAAAGAGAAGGACAAGAATTTCAAACTGGCTGCAAAAAAAAAACCCCCATGCAACACGCGCCAGGATCTGAGCAGATGTTGTGAAACCAGAACCAACTTTTTGTCAAGTGTCCCAATCGCCACAAGTCACCGTCATGAAACTAACATTTTTTTTTCATAATATTTTTCTGGTTTATTGTGAAGTAAGTTTATGTGTGTGATTTAATTACATTTTGGAGTCAAGCAGGCTGCAAGCTTGAAATCATCAAAAGAAGCGAGGTGCTTGACATGCTTAGCATGTAAAGGTGCGAAGGGAATTTGCATTTTTAGATAAATGAAGGGATATTTGGATTTCAAAGGGATCTTAGTCTGTTTACAACTAGCCAGATAAGCAAGGCTAAGGCATGTGTTTATTTTTCCCAAAGGTTACTGGCAATATTTTCACCATGTAAGTTTTTTATATTATGAGGAAGATACAGTTTCAAAGACATATGGAACAATAGAATTTACATATTAAAGAGAGAGAAACATATATAAAGGAGAATTAAAGGTTATGCATGAGAAGGCCATGTAAGATCTAATAGGAGTATGAGAAATAGCCTTAATGAAGCCTCCAGCATTTGTGCCTAAGTCTGCTAACAAAACTGAAGTTGGGGGAAAGCCATTTGGAATTGCATTGTGCAGAGTGTCGTGTTAACTTGCTGAGTTTGTTTTAAATCTAAAATCTGTTGTGGACCGTTGCCTTAAAGGAGTGTAGCTGGGGGGGGGGGGGGGTCAGGTTAATTAGGAATTTTAGGAGTTATTATAGTAGTAATTGTAGTCTTATGTATGTGCTTGACATCTTTTATTTTGTTAAATATTTTAATTTAAAAAAAAAATTGTGTAATGGTCTTGGTGGACTTGTTACGTCTGAATTCAGTGCACACATCTCGTAATCAATACAAATTGCAAAACTGTTGTCAGGCAATGCTTAGAGAAGCTGTTTACATTAAGGATCAGCAGTACCCACAGAAGGATACTCCGAAAGTGGTAGCAGGGTAAGGCAGGAGTGGCAGAAGCTTCAAAACTAAACTAAGGAGAGCGAGAGAGGAGAACGAGAGTGCGCAAAAGTATAAAGGGCAGATAGATTTGCCTCGGTTGTCCTGCAGGACTGGATGAACCTTCACTCAAACAAGAATGCTGTCAGCGTCTGTGCAACAGAACCTCGGCTAGAGTCAGAAAATGAGTGGGGGTACAATTAGTGAGAAACTTCAGCCCCACCCAGCCTGCCACCAGGACTCGGCCTGTGAGGCTGCAGGTTTACCTGGGTCAGAGAGCATGAGCTTGCTGAGCCTGGCCTCCAATTCACCATCCATCACCTCAGCTAACGGTAGCTTTAAGCTGGGTGATCCTGGGAGTGGTCTTGTTGGCACGTCCGGGAGGTGAAGGGTTTCCTCTGTTGTATTCTCCAGGAGAGCATTCAACTCGGCTTCCAATTCGTCTGTGTCCACACCTCCTATGCCAGAACAGAGAAAGGCAATGGTTAGCAAGCTGAGCATCTACATTCCAAGACTTCACAGATTCACAATGATGGACTACCATCCACATGCCCGAATGGGTGCACCAACAACAACACACAAGAAGCTCGATACCATACAGGACAAAGCAGCTCCCTTGATTGGCACCTCTTCCACAAACATTCACTCCCTCCACCACCGATGCACAGTAACAGCAGTGTGTACCATCTACAAGATGCACTGCAGGAACTCACCAAGGCTCCTTTGACAGCATCTTCCAAACCCATGACCATTACCATCTAGAAGGACAAGGGCAGCAGATAGATGGGAACACCACCACTTGGAAGTTTCCCTCCAAGCCACTCACCATCCTGACTTGGAAATATATCGTCGTTCCTTCACTGTTGCTGGGTCAAAATCCTGGAACTCCCTCCCTAACAGCACTGTGGGTGTACCTACACCACTTCAGTGGTTCAAGAAGGTAGCTCACCACCATCTTCTTAAGGACAACTAGGGATGGGCAATAAATGCTGGCCCAACCAGTGAAGCCCACATCCCATAAATGAGTAATTAAAAAAAAAACAAAGGTAACAGGATCCCATGGTCACACATTTATTGACCTCTGTGAGCTACTGACAGCTGAGAGATGCTCGAAATGGAAATGGGTGTTTGAAGTGAGCGCAGGATTAAACAACCCACTACCTTCAGGAAGGTTCTCACCTGGGTCCAGGCTCATAAGGGGACCCACTATATGTGGGGCTGGGAACATTATAGTCAAGATTTCGGGGCAGGAGGGGAGAATATAGCACCAGGAGGATTATTAAAAACAAAACCAATTTCAAGTTCTGACTGAAGCTTTGAGTTCTGAAAGGATTGAAGTGTAAAAATCTGGTCACTGGGTCAGTGAGACAAATAGAACGGAACCATTTGGAGTAATTCTGTTTAATATAACATCGTACAAGACTCCGATACTCACCCATTGCATTAAGATTTTCACCAGCAAGTGTCTGGTTTATGTCATCCTGCGTTTCACAGAACTGAAGGAAAAAGACAGACTGTTAGATAAACCCCAATTCAGTCCACATAGTGATCCAGCGAGATCCAACCCTGTGTGGCCAAGGATCCAGTGAGATCTATCCCCATGCGTACAAGGATCCAGCGAGATCCATCCCGATGCTGCCAAGGATCCAGTGAGATCCAACCCCAGGAGGCCAATGATCCAGTGAGATCCAACCCCAAGCGACCACGGATCCAGTGAGATCCAACCACATCTGCCCAAGGATCCAGTGAGATTCAAACCCAGACGGCTGATGATCCAGTGAGATACAACCCTATTAAGTCAATGATCCAGTGAAAACCAACCACATCTGCCCAAGGATCCAGTGAGATCCAACCACATCTGGCCAATAATCCAGCGAGATCCAACCACATCTGGCCAAGGGTAAAATCAGACTGAATACCACCTTTCACATGCTCACAGTACAGAGAAAGGCCACTGCCCATTCTGAAATAACCACTCACCATCATTCAGCACTTATTTTTAAAGAAAAAATCATTTTAAAATTCAGGACCAATCCTGGTTTCTGTGGAAACTCCAAGTCTTCAAGAGCAGCAGTATTCGCCAGTGTGTTCAAACAATCATAATTCCAGTCTGCTCTTTTGACAGGCTCTTTGTATCCAGCAGTAAACATACTGAGGACCACAGCACTCTGTAATCCACCCACATTCAGCCATTGAAACAACACAGGCCAAGGGGGTTTTAAAATCAATACCTGGCCTTCCATTGTTAGCTGCTGACCTACCTGTGCGGTCTGAGGATACCACAAACATCAACCTATTTCATGGCAAGAGTTCATTTTAATTGTTAGCAATCTAAGAATACACTCTGGTCCATATCCTTCTTCCTGTCTCCATCAGCAAAAGATTATAACGCATCTCCTACTCCCTGTGCCTCTTTCCCAAGACTGTGGAAACTCTTACCTTACTTCAGGATCATCATCCTTCTACAATCTCTTACAACGTGTCACTTAGTGACCCTCTCTGTTCTACACTAAATCGCCACTTAACACCACTTACTTAACACTGTTTCACATCATTAATAAAGCAGTGTCAACATATCCTTTTAACATTGCCAGTTTCATTCTAATGTTGTTTGTCACAGCCTCTCTCTTCTGTGGTCTGCCTGCTCACATGAACTTTGCCACAGTGCTTCCACCTTTGCCTTCTTCCTCCCACTGCCGCACTTGCTGACTCTTGCCCTCTGTTTCTACCTTAGTCTCCAGGGTCTGTTCTTCAGCTGCTCCTCGTCTGGCTCCCGTTCTGAACTTGCACTGAAGTCCTGGGTTCCATCTGGTGCCAGAGGTTGGTTGGTGCAGGTATTCCTGGGACATCAACTGCTACCAGCACTGACCAACTTGTGCCACTAGATGGAGCCTGGTCAATCTAAAAGTACTGTACTGTAGGTGAGTGTAGTTATTTTAAACAATTTACATTGTATTGTATATTGTATTTCTTTTATATTTAGTGATGTATTTCATTTGGCAAGTGACTTCAGCTAGAAATGCACAGTGCTGCAAATGTATGCTACAGTATTTCAACTTCCGAAGGAACCTAACTCTGGTTTAACGCCGATTCCTATGGGAACCTATGATTCACTTAAAGTCGCAAGTGAGGACTTACTGTACTTGATTCCACCCTTAGTGTCCTGGGTTTCTCAGTAGAAAATAGATAAATCTCCTCACCTGTTCAATTTGATCCATTAACTTGTCCACTTTCTCCACACTGACGTCCTTCATCGACTCTCTCAAAGCTCCAAGTCCAGCCTGATAGGCCTCCACAACCTGGGGATAAAAGAGAGAAAAGCAGGCCATTTTGTTTGCTGACACTCTGTGAAGCACCATGGGATGTGACTACATCAAAGGAGCTATGTGAATACAAGCTGTTGTTGTTGTTGTTGGACGGCTCAATCGCATTCACAAGCGTTGACACCACGCGAGTCGAGATTAATTTGTTTCCTAAAAAGACAAGGGGCTGGGGGTGGGGGATCAGCTCAATAGTGCAAGTCCCACAGCCTTCACAAAGAAGAAAGGATAAGGGACAACTGCACTTAGACAAGTACAGAGAAATAAACACAATGAGATTTTGCTTTCCAAACCAAGATTTCATACGTTGAACATGATCCTTTAGCAGTGAACTACCAGGTCAGAGAGAGCAGATGAAGAAAGCTTTCCGTACTGTTTTATCCGTCTGAGAAGAGTAAATACGATCCAGGATGGCCTGAATGGTGTTGAGTTTGGCTTCAATGCTATCCAGTCGTTTGTCAGTTCTCTTCTTCATTCTCAAGGATTTCAGTGCCTGAAACACAAACCACACAAAGAGGTCATGCTGTGCACGCCAAACGTGCAGCAGTGAACTCAGTCTGCAGCACCCCTTGTCCGCACTACGATCACCATTCACAGCCTCCCAGCTCCTGGACGATACTGCCCTGAGCTGGCACTTACTGCTGCTCTCTGATCCACACAAGGCCTCCTGTCCAAAAGAGAACCACTGCCTCGCTCTGCCAGCGACTAAGCGGTCTTGAGTTTTCCAGCATCACAACAGGCAACTTAATCCTCCCCTTTTCTAGCTTGCTTCTATGTAGCCAATCACTTTCTCAACTATGTCCCCTCTGCACTGTTACCCACAGCATCTGATGCCCAAGTGGGCACTATCCACATGAGTCTTGTTATAAGAATGTGCTTTTTTTGAAAAAAAGATACAGGTTCTAATTCTTTTACTGTCTGGATTAAAAACAACAACAAACTGTAATCCTACTGTGACAATGGAGGGCTGCCAGCCAGCTACAATATACGAACTTGCATTCTACCGATTGGGATGAAAAGGAACAGACACTCAAACCCCCTGGAAAGACCTGATCTCCTGTGGCTTTTACACTATCCTGAAATCTTTCAAAACTTTGAGATGAGACATCAAAACAAAATTACCTGTTCTAAAAAAAAACAATGATGGAGCAGACACGGATTAATCGATTTCCTCTGGAATATACAGCCAGCAGGACTTTAAGAGCTGTTTATCAAGCCAGAGAGATCAGAGATCAGAATGCTGTACTGAAAGGCTGCAAAGCAGCTGTCTCTCCCTCTCAAATGTATTGTGCCCGGTTTTGCAAACTAACCATCTTGAGAAGAGAAATCTGCTGCAAACCGAGATCTATGGGGAATAAAATGTGGAAATCTGCTCCGTACAACTAGGCCCAGGAAGATAACTGAACAAAACAGTGGAATCACCGTAGCGAGACCAGCCAAAGGACACCGAACATATACTCCTTTGTTTCATCTTCTTCATGAACTGTGAATAAATATTTAAGCCTGTCCTCGTTATGCCATCTGTATTAGTGAGTGTGTGAGCCATAAGACGTAGGAGAAGTAGGCCATTCAGCCCATCGAGTCTGCACAGCCATTCAATGAAATCATAACTGATCTGATAATCCTCCTCAACTCCACTTTCCTGCCTTTTCCCCCCTTAACCCTCCATTCCCTTACTGATTAAAAATCTGTCTATCTCAGCCTTGAATATACTTTACGACCCAGCCTCTACAGCCCTCTGCTGTAAAGAATTCCACAGATTTACTAACCTCAGAGAAGAAATTCCTCCTCATCTCTGTCTTAAATGGGTGACCCCTTACTCTGAGATTATGCCCTCTGGTCCTAGACTCTCCCACAAGGGGAAACAACCTCTCAGCATCTACCCTGTCAAGCCCCCTAAGAATCTTACATGTTTCAATAAGGTCACCTCTCATTTTTCTAAACTCCAATGAGTACAGGTGCAACCTCTCCTCATAAGAAAATCCCTCCATACCCAGAATCAACCTAGTGAACCTTCTCTGGACTGCCTCCAGTGCCAGTATATCTTTCCTTAGATAAGAGGACCAAAACTGTTCACAGTATTCTAGGTGTGGTCTAACTAGTGCCTTGTATAGTTTTAGCAAGACTTCCTTATTTTTATACTCCATTCCCTTTGAAATAAAGGGCAACATTCTACTTGCCTTCCCTATTATCTGTTGAACTTGTATATTAGCTTTTTGTGATTCATGTACAAGGGCTCCCAAATCCCTCTGCGCTGCAGCCTTCCTCCATTTGAATAATAATCAGCTCCTCTATTCTTACTGCCAAAGTGTATAACCTCACATTTTCCCACATTATATTCCATCTGCCAAGTTTTTGCCCACTCACTTAACTTGTCTATATCCCTCTGTAGACTCCTTGTGTCATCCTCACCACTTGCCTTCCCACCTATTTTTGTGTCATCTGCAAACTGGGCGATAGTACATTCACTTCCCTCATCCAAGTCATTAATATATATTGCAAATAATTGAGGCCCCAGCACTGATCCCTTTGCCATCCTGAAAATGCCCCCTTATTCCAACTCTGTCTTTTATTAGCCAATCCTCTATCCACGCTAATATATTACCCCCAACACCATGTGCTCTTACCTTATTAAGTAGCCTTATGTGTGGTACCTTATTGAATGCCCTTTGGAAATCCAAGTATATTACGTCTACTGGTTCCCCTTTGTCTATCCTTCTTGTTACCTCCTCAAAAGAATTCTAATAAATTTGTTAGGCGTGATTTCCCCTTCATGAAGCCATACTGACTCTGCTTGATTAGATTATGTATTTCCAGGGAATGCATGTGATGTATGAATGGTTGTTGCGATTTACCTATTTTTAAAAAATAAATTCAGGAAATACTTTCAATAAACATATCTTGCTCTTTGTATAAACTCAGAAAACCTGTCTGGCTAATTCTTTATGACCTGAAAGCATAAATAGTGGGACTCCTGCAGAATTGGTAAAGCACATCCTCTCTAAATTCACAAAAAAAAACCTTGTTATGGTCAGACCTGGAGTGATAGAAAACATTTTACCCCTCCTCACATGGTCCTAACAGTTTAGGCACCAGCAGGGTACTTACTGAACCATGGGAGGGGGAAACCACAGCAGTGTTCAGTGTGTGCACACACACTTGCTCGCTGGAGTCACTGGATCAGAAAGCTGCTTCCTGAATAAGGTTGCAGTACCCCAGCTCACATTGGTTCTCTCCTTAAGAGGCTAGGATGAGGGCCTAGAACATGGTGATGCTCATGTGTACAATCAACAGGGACCCAGGAACAGGGATCAGCACCAAATTAGCATGAATCGACTGCAAAGTGAAAACACATCCTTTACTCACCAGGTGCTTTTTGCCAGCTCTCAAATGGCTTC
>NW_027599027.1:0-32737 GCF_964194155.1 Cetorhinus maximus | reverse complement strand
TGTCCCTTTAAAACCTCCCCGTGATCTCACATCTTTCCCTTTAACCTCCCCGTGATCTCACTCCTCTGTCCCTTTAACTGTCCCCCTGATCTTACTCTCTGTCCCTTTAACCTCCCCGTGATCTCACTCTCTGTCCCTTTAACCTCCACATGATCTCTCTCTCTGTCCCTTTATACCTCCCCGTGATCTCACTCTCTGTCCCTTTATCCTCACCGTGTTCTCACTCTCTGTCCCTTTAACCTCCCCGTGATCTCACTCTCTGTCCCTTTAACCTCCCCGTGATCTCACTCTGTCCTTTAACCTCCCCGTGTATTCACTCTCTGTATTTTTAACCTCCCCGTGTTCTGACTCTCTGTACCTGTAACATCCCTGGTCTCACTCTCTGTCCCTTTAACCACTCCGTGATCTCACTCTCTGACCCTTTAACCTCCCCGTGATCTCACTCTCTGTCCCTTTAACCTCCGTTATCTCACTCTCTGTCGCTTTAACCTCCCCGTGATCTCACTCTCTGTCCCTTTAACCTCCCCGTCGTCTCCCTCTCTGTCCGTTTAACTTCACCGTGATCTCACTCTCTGTCACTTTAAACAACCCGTGATCTCACTCTCTGTCCCCGTAATCTCCCCGTGATCTCACACTCTGTCCCTTTAACCCCCCCGTGATATCACTCTCTGTCCCTTTAACCTCCCAGTGATCAACTCTCTGTCCCTTTAAATTCCCCGTGAACTCACTCTCTGTCCCTTTAACCTCCCTGTGTTCTCATTCTCTGTCCCTTTAACCTCCTCGTGATCTGACTGTCTGTCGCTTTAACCTCCCAGTAATCTTTCTCTGTCCCTTTAACCTCCCCGTGATCTCACTCTCTGTCCCCTTTAACCTACCCGTGATCTCAAACTCTGTCCCTTAACCTCCCTGTGTTCTCACTCTCTGTCCCTTTAACATCCCCGTGATTTCACTCTCTGACCCTTTAACGTCCCCGTGATATCACTCTCTGTTCCTTTAACATCCCCGTGATCACACACTTCCCTTTAAACTACCCGTGATCTCACTCACTGTCCCTTTAACCTCCCTGTGATCTCACTCGCTGTCCCTTTAACCTCCCCGTGATCTATCTCGCTGTCCCTTTAACCTCCCCATGATCTCACTCACTGTCCCTTTTAACTCCCAGTGAGCTCACTTGCTGTCCCTTTAAACTCCCCGTGATCTCACATCTTTCCCTTTAACCTCCCCGTGATCTCACTCTCTGTCCCTTTAAACTCCCCGTGATCTCACATCTTTCCCTTTAACCTCCCCGTGATCTCACTCTCTGTCCCTTTAACTGTCCGCCTGATCTCACTCTCTGTCCCTTTAACCTCCACTTGATCTCACTCTCTGTCCCTTTATCCTCCCCGTGATCTCATTCTCTGTCCCTTTAACGTCCCCGTGATCTCACTGTCTGTCCCTTTAACCTCCCCGTGATCTCACTCTGTCCCTTTAACCTACCCGTGTATTCACTCTCTGTATCTTTAACCTCCCCGTGTTCTGACTCTCTGTACCTTTAACATCCCTGATCTCACTCTCTGTCCCTTTAACCACCCCGTGATCTCACTCTCTGTCACTTTTAACACCCGTCATCTCACTCCCTGTCCCTTTAACCTCCCCGTGATCTGACTCTCTGTCCCTTTAACCTCCCCGTGATCTCACTCTCTGTCCCTTTAAGCTCCCCGTGATCTCACTCTGTCCCTTTAACCTCCCCGTGATCTCACTCTCTGTCCCTTTAAGCTCCCCGTGATCTCACTCTCTGTCCCTTTAACCTCCCCGTGATCTCACTCTCTGTCCCTTTAACCTCCCCGTGATCTCACTCTCTGTCCCTTTAACCTCCCCGTGATCTCACTCTCTGTCCCTTTAATCTCCCCGTTATCTCACTCTCTGTCCCTTTAACCTCCCCGTGATCTCACTATCTGTCCCTATAACTCTCCCCCTGATCTTACTCTCTGTCCCTTTAAATTTCCCCTGATCCCACTCTCTGTCCCTTTAATTGTCCCTGATATCACTCTTTGTCCCTTTAACAGTCCTTTGATCTCACTCTCTGACCCTTTAACCTCCCCGTGATCTCACACTCTGACGCTTTAACCTCCCCGTGATCTCACTCTCTGTACCTTTAACCTCCTCGTGATCTGACTCTCAGTCTCTTTGACCTCCCCGTCATCTCTCTCTTTCCCTTTAACCTTCCCGTGATCTCACTCTCTTTCCCTTTAACCTCCCCCTGATTTCACTCTCTGTCCGTTTAACCTCCCCGTGATCTCACTCTCCGTCCCTTTAACATCCCCGTGATCTCACTCGCTGTCCCTTTAACCTCCCCGTGATCTCACTCTCTGTCCCTTCAACCTCCCCGTGATCTCACTATCTGTCCCTGTAATCTCCCCGTGATCTCACGCTCTGTCCCTTTAACCTCCCCGTCATCTCACTCGCTGTCCCTTTAACCTCCCCGTGATCTCACTCTCTGTCCTGTTAAACTCCCCGTGACCTTACTCTCTGTCCCTTTAACCTCCCCGTCATCTCACTCTCTGTCCCTTAATCCTCCCCATGATATCACTCTCTGTCCCTTTAACCTCCCCGTGATCTCTCTCTCTATCCCTTTAACCTCCCCGTGATCTCACTCTCTGACCCTTTAACCTCCCCGTGAGCTCCCTCTGTCACTTTAACCTCCCCGTGATTTCTCCCTCTGTCACTTTAACCTCCCCGTGATTTCACTCTCTGTTCCTTAATCCTCCCCGTGATCTCACCCTCTGTCCCTTTAACCACCCCGTGAGCTCACTCTCTGTCCCTTTAACCTCCCCTTGATCTCACTCTCTGTCCCTTTAACTGTCCCCCTGATCTTACTCTCTGTCCCTTTAACCTCCCCGTGATCTTACTCTCTGTCCCTTTAATCTCCTCGTGATCTCACTCTCTGTCCATTTAACCACCCCGTGATATCACTCTCTGTCCCTTTAACCTACCCATGATCTCACTCTCTGTCCCTTTATCCTCCCCGTGATCTCACTCTCTGTCCCTTTAACCTCCCCGTGATCGCACTTTCCGTCCCTTTACCCTCCCCTTGATCTCACTCTCTGCCCCTTTAACCTCCCCGTGATCTCATTCTCTGTATCTTTACCCTCTCCGTTATCTCACTCTCTGTCCCTTTAACCTCCTCGCGATCTGCCTCTCTTTCCCTTTAACCTCCCCATGATTTCTCTCTGTGGTTTTAACCTCCAAGTAATCTTTCTCTGTCCCTTTAATCACCCCGGGATTTCACTCTCTGTCCCTTTAATCTCACCGTGTTCTCGCTCTCTGTCCCTTTAACCTCCCCGTGATCTCACTCTGTCCCTTTAACCTCCCCGTGATCTCACTCTCTGTTCCTTTAACCACCCCGTTATCTCACTCTCTGTCACTTTTAACACCCCGTGATCTCACTCCCTGTCCCTTTAACCTCCCCGTGATCTCACTCTCTGTCCCTTTAACCTCCCCGTCGTCTCACTCTCTGTCCCTTTAACCTCCCCGTTATCTCACTCTCTGTCCTGTTAACCACCCCGTGATCTCACTCACTGTCCCTTTTAACTCCCAGTGAGCTCACTTGCTGTCCCTTTAAACTCCCCGTGATCTCACATCTTTCCCTTTAACATCCCCGTGATCTCACTCTCTGTCCCTTTAAACTCCCCGTGATCTCACATCTTTCCCTTTAACCTCCCCGTGATCTCACTCTCTGTCCCTTTAACTGTCCCCCTGATCTTACTCTCTGTCCCTTTAACCTCCCCGTGATCTCACTCTCTGTCCCTTTATCCTCACCGTGTTCTCACTCTCTGTCCCTTTAACCTCCCCATGATCTCACTCACTGTCCCTTTTAACTCCCAGTGAGCTCACTTGCTGTCCCTTTAAACTCCCCGTGATCTCACATCTTTCCCTTTAACCTCCCCGTGATCTCACTCTCTGTCCCTTTAAACTCCCCGTGATCTCACATCTTTCCCTTTAACCTCCCCGTGATCTCACTCTCTGTCCCTTTAACTGTCCGCCTGATCTCACTCTCTGTCCCTTTAACCTCCACTTGATCTCACTCTCTGTCCCTTTATCCTCCCCGTGATCTCATTCTCTGTCCCTTTAACGTCCCCGTGATCTCACTGTCTGTCCCTTTAACCTCCCCGTGATCTCACTCTGTCCCTTTAACCTACCCGTGTATTCACTCTCTGTATCTTTAACCTCCCCGTGTTCTGACTCTCTGTACCTTTAACATCCCTGATCTCACTCTCTGTCCCTTTAACCACCCCGTGATCTCACTCTCTGTCACTTTTAACACCCGTCATCTCACTCCCTGTCCCTTTAACCTCCCCGTGATCTGACTCTCTGTCCCTTTAACCTCCCCGTGATCTCACTCTCTGTCCCTTTAAGCTCCCCGTGATCTCACTCTGTCCCTTTAACCTCCCCGTGATCTCACTCTCTGTCCCTTTAAGCTCCCCGTGATCTCACTCTCTGTCCCTTTAACCTCCCCGTGATCTCACTCTCTGTCCCTTTAACCTCCCCGTGATCTCACTCTCTGTCCCTTTAACCTCCCCGTGATCTCACTCTCTGTCCCTTTAATCTCCCCGTTATCTCACTCTCTGTCCCTTTAACCTCCCCGTGATCTCACTATCTGTCCCTATAACTCTCCCCCTGATCTTACTCTCTGTCCCTTTAAATTTCCCCTGATCCCACTCTCTGTCCCTTTAATTGTCCCTGATATCACTCTTTGTCCCTTTAACAGTCCTTTGATCTCACTCTCTGACCCTTTAACCTCCCCGTGATCTCACACTCTGACGCTTTAACCTCCCCGTGATCTCACTCTCTGTACCTTTAACCTCCTCGTGATCTGACTCTCAGTCTCTTTGACCTCCCCGTCATCTCTCTCTTTCCCTTTAACCTTCCCGTGATCTCACTCTCTTTCCCTTTAACCTCCCCCTGATTTCACTCTCTGTCCGTTTAACCTCCCCGTGATCTCACTCTCCGTCCCTTTAACATCCCCGTGATCTCACTCTCTGTCCGTTTAACCTCCCCCTGATTTCACTCTCTGTCCCGTTAAACTGCTCGTGATCTCACTCTCTGTCCCTTCAACCTCCCCGTGATCTCACTATCTGTCCCTGTAATCTCCCCGTGATCTCACGCTCTGTCCCTTTAACCTCCCCGTCATCTCACTCGCTGTCCCTTTAACCTCCCCGTGATCTCACTCTCTGTCCTGTTAAACTCCCCGTGACCTTACTCTCTGTCCCTTTAACCTCCCCGTCATCTCACTCTCTGTCCCTTAATCCTCCCCATGATATCACTCTCTGTCCCTTTAACCTCCCCGTGATCTCTCTCTCTATCCCTTTAACCTCCCCGTGATCTCACTCTCTGACCCTTTAACCTCCCCGTGAGCTCCCTCTGTCACTTTAACCTCCCCGTGATTTCTCCCTCTGTCACTTTAACCTCCCCGTGATTTCACTCTCTGTTCCTTAATCCTCCCCGTGATCTCACCCTCTGTCCCTTTAACCACCCCGTGAGCTCACTCTCTGTCCCTTTAACCTCCCCTTGATCTCACTCTCTGTCCCTTTAACTGTCCCCCTGATCTTACTCTCTGTCCCTTTAACCTCCCCGTGATCTTACTCTCTGTCCCTTTAATCTCCTCGTGATCTCACTCTCTGTCCATTTAACCACCCCGTGATATCACTCTCTGTCCCTTTAACCTACCCATGATCTCACTCTCTGTCCCTTTATCCTCCCCGTGATCTCACTCTCTGTCCCTTTAACCTCCCCGTGATCGCACTTTCCGTCCCTTTACCCTCCCCTTGATCTCACTCTCTGCCCCTTTAACCTCCCCGTGATCTCATTCTCTGTATCTTTACCCTCTCCGTTATCTCACTCTCTGTCCCTTTAACCTCCTCGCGATCTGCCTCTCTTTCCCTTTAACCTCCCCATGATTTCTCTCTGTGGTTTTAACCTCCAAGTAATCTTTCTCTGTCCCTTTAATCACCCCGGGATTTCACTCTCTGTCCCTTTAATCTCACCGTGTTCTCGCTCTCTGTCCCTTTAACCTCCCCGTGATCTCACTCTGTCCCTTTAACCTCCCCGTGATCTCACTCTCTGTTCCTTTAACCACCCCGTTATCTCACTCTCTGTCACTTTTAACACCCCGTGATCTCACTCCCTGTCCCTTTAACCTCCCCGTGATCTCACTCTCTGTCCCTTTAACCTCCCCGTCGTCTCACTCTCTGTCCCTTTAACCTCCCCGTTATCTCACTCTCTGTCCTGTTAACCACCCCGTGATCTCACTCACTGTCCCTTTTAACTCCCAGTGAGCTCACTTGCTGTCCCTTTAAACTCCCCGTGATCTCACATCTTTCCCTTTAACATCCCCGTGATCTCACTCTCTGTCCCTTTAAACTCCCCGTGATCTCACATCTTTCCCTTTAACCTCCCCGTGATCTCACTCTCTGTCCCTTTAACTGTCCCCCTGATCTTACTCTCTGTCCCTTTAACCTCCCCGTGATCTCACTCTCTGTCCCTTTAACCTCCACATGATCTCACTCTCTGTCCCTTTATCCTCCCCGTGATCTCACTCTCTGTCCCTTTATCCTCACCGTGTTCTCACTCTCTGTCCCTTTAACCTCCCCGTGCTCTCACACTCTGTCCCTTTAACCTCCCCGTGATCTCACTCTGTCCCTTTAACCTCCCCGTGTATTCACTCTCTGTATTTTTAACCTCCCCGTGTTCTGACTCTCTGTACCTGTAACATCCCTGATCTCACTCTCTGTCCCTTTAACCACTCCGTGATCTCACTCTCTGACCCTTTAAGCTCCCCGTGATCTCACTCTCTGTCCCTTTAACCTCCCCGTTATCTCACTCTCTGTCGCTTTAACCTCCCCGTGATCTCACTCTCTGTCCCTTTAACCTCCCCGTCGTCTCCCTCTCTGTCCGTTTAACTTCACCGTGATCTCACTCTCTGTCACTTTAAACAACCCGTGATGTCACTCTCTGTCCTGTTTACCTCCCCGTGATCTCACTCTCTGTCCCCGTAATCTCCCCGTGATCTCACACTCTGTCCCTTTAACCCCCCCGTGATATCACTCTCTGTCCCTTTAACCTCCCAGTGATCAACTCTCTGTCCCTTTAAATTCCCCGTGAACTCACTCTCTGTCCCTTTAACCTCCCTGTGTTCTCATTCTCTGTCCCTTTAACCTCCTCGTGATCTGACTGTCTGTCGCTTTAACCTCCCAGTAATCTTTCTCTGTCCCTTTAACCTCCCCGTGATCTCACTCTCTGTCCCTTTAACCTACCCGTGATCTCAAACTCTGTCCCTTAACCTCCCTGTGTTCTCACTCTCTGTCCCTTTAACATCCCCGTGATTTCACTCTCTGACCCTTTAACGTCCCCGTGATATCACTCTCTGTTCCTTTAACATCCCCGTGATCACACACTTCCCTTTAAACTACCCGTGATCTCACTCACTGTCCCTTTAACCTCCCTGTGATCTCACTCGCTGTCCCTTTAACCTCCCCGTGATCTATCTCGCTGTCCCTTTAACCTCCCCATGATCTCACTCACTGTCCCTTTTAACTCCCAGTGAGCTCACTTGCTGTCCCTTTAAACTCCCCGTGATCTCACATCTTTCCCTTTAACCTCCCCGTGATCTCACTCTCTGTCCCTTTAAACTCCCCGTGATCTCACATCTTTCCCTTTAACCTCCCCGTGATCTCACTCTCTGTCCCTTTAACTGTCCGCCTGATCTCACTCTCTGTCCCTTTAACCTCCACTTGATCTCACTCTCTGTCCCTTTATCCTCCCCGTGATCTCATTCTCTGTCCCTTTAACGTCCCCGTGATCTCACTGTCTGTCCCTTTAACCTCCCCGTGATCTCACTCTGTCCCTTTAACCTACCCGTGTATTCACTCTCTGTATCTTTAACCTCCCCGTGTTCTGACTCTCTGTACCTTTAACATCCCTGATCTCACTCTCTGTCCCTTTAACCACCCCGTGATCTCACTCTCTGTCACTTTTAACACCCGTCATCTCACTCCCTGTCCCTTTAACCTCCCCGTGATCTGACTCTCTGTCCCTTTAACCTCCCCGTGATCTCACTCTCTGTCCCTTTAAGCTCCCCGTGATCTCACTCTGTCCCTTTAACCTCCCCGTGATCTCACTCTCTGTCCCTTTAAGCTCCCCGTGATCTCACTCTCTGTCCCTTTAACCTCCCCGTGATCTCACTCTCTGTCCCTTTAACCTCCCCGTGATCTCACTCTCTGTCCCTTTAACCTCCCCGTGATCTCACTCTCTGTCCCTTTAATCTCCCCGTTATCTCACTCTCTGTCCCTTTAACCTCCCCGTGATCTCACTATCTGTCCCTATAACTCTCCCCCTGATCTTACTCTCTGTCCCTTTAAATTTCCCCTGATCCCACTCTCTGTCCCTTTAATTGTCCCTGATATCACTCTTTGTCCCTTTAACCTCCTCGTGATCTGACTCTCAGTCTCTTTGACCTCCCCGTCATCTCTCTCTTTCCCTTTAACCTTCCCGTGATCTCACTCTCTTTCCCTTTAACCTCCCCCTGATTTCACTCTCTGTCCGTTTAACCTCCCCGTGATCTCACTCTCCGTCCCTTTAACATCCCCGTGATCTCACTCTCTGTCCGTTTAACCTCCCCCTGATTTCACTCTCTGTCCCGTTAAACTGCTCGTGATCTCACTCTCTGTCCCTTCAACCTCCCCGTGATCTCACTATCTGTCCCTGTAATCTCCCCGTGATCTCACGCTCTGTCCCTTTAACCTCCCCGTCATCTCACTCGCTGTCCCTTTAACCTCCCCGTGATCTCACTCTCTGTCCTGTTAAACTCCCCGTGACCTTACTCTCTGTCCCTTTAACCTCCCCGTCATCTCACTCTCTGTCCCTTAATCCTCCCCATGATATCACTCTCTGTCCCTTTAACCTCCCCGTGATCTCTCTCTCTATCCCTTTAACCTCCCCGTGATCTCACTCTCTGACCCTTTAACCTCCCCGTGAGCTCCCTCTGTCACTTTAACCTCCCCGTGATTTCTCCCTCTGTCACTTTAACCTCCCCGTGATTTCACTCTCTGTTCCTTAATCCTCCCCGTGATCTCACCCTCTGTCCCTTTAACCACCCCGTGAGCTCACTCTCTGTCCCTTTAACCTCCCCTTGATCTCACTCTCTGTCCCTTTAACTGTCCCCCTGATCTTACTCTCTGTCCCTTTAACCTCCCCGTGATCTTACTCTCTGTCCCTTTAATCTCCTCGTGATCTCACTCTCTGTCCATTTAACCACCCCGTGATATCACTCTCTGTCCCTTTAACCTACCCATGATCTCACTCTCTGTCCCTTTATCCTCCCCGTGATCTCACTCTCTGTCCCTTTAACCTCCCCGTGATCGCACTTTCCGTCCCTTTACCCTCCCCTTGATCTCACTCTCTGCCCCTTTAACCTCCCCGTGATCTCATTCTCTGTATCTTTACCCTCTCCGTTATCTCACTCTCTGTCCCTTTAACCTCCTCGCGATCTGCCTCTCTTTCCCTTTAACCTCCCCATGATTTCTCTCTGTGGTTTTAACCTCCAAGTAATCTTTCTCTGTCCCTTTAATCACCCCGGGATTTCACTCTCTGTCCCTTTAATCTCACCGTGTTCTCGCTCTCTGTCCCTTTAACATCCCCGTGATCTCACTCTGTCCCTTTAACCTCCCCGTGATCTCACTCTCTGTTCCTTTAACCACCCCGTGATCTCACTCTCTGTCACTTTTAACACCCCGTGATCTCACTCCCTGTCCCTTTAACCTCCCCGTGATCTCACTCTCTGTCCCTTTAACCTCCCCGTGATCTCACTCTCTGTTCCTTTAACCTCCCCGTGATCTCACTCTCTGTCCCTTTAACCTCCCCGTTATCTCACTCTCTGTCCTTTTAACCTCCCTGTGATCTCACTCTCTGACCATTTAACCTCCCCGTGATCTCACTCTCTGTCCCTTTAACATCCCCGTTATCTCACTCTCTGTCGCTTTAACCTCCCCGTGATCTCACTCTCTGTCCCTTTAACCTCCTCGTGATCTCACTCTCTGTCTATTTAAGCTCCCCGCGATCTCACACTCTGTCCCTTTATCCTCCCCGTAATCTCTCTCTGTCCCTTTAATCTCCCCGTAATCACACTCTCTGTCCGTTTAACCTTCCCTGGATCTCACTCTCTGTCCCTTTAAACTTCGCGTGATCTCACTCTCTGTCCCTTTAACCTCCTCATGATCTCACTCTCTGTCTATTTAAGCTCCCCGCGATCTCACACTCTGTCCCTTTATCCTCCCCGTAATCTCTCTCTGTACCTTTAATCTCCCCGTGATCACACTCTCTGTCCGTTTAACCTTCCCTGGATCTCACTCTCTGTCCCTTCAAACTCCCCGTGATCTCACTCTCTGTCCCTTTAATTTCCCCGTGATCTCACTCTCGGTCACTTTAACTTCCCCGTCGTCTCCCTCTCTGTCCGTTTAACTTCACCGTGATCTCACTCTCTGTCACTTTAAACAACCCGTGATGTCACTCTCTGTCCTGTTTACCTCCCCGTGATCTCACTCTCTGTCCCCGTAATCTCCCCGTGATCTCACACTCTGTCCCTTTAACCCCCCCGTGATATCACTCTCTGTCCCTTTAACCTCCCCGTGATCAACTCTCTGTCCCTTTAAATTCCCCGTGAACTCACTCTCTGTCCCTTTAACCTCCCTGTGTTCTCATTCTCTGTCCCTTTAACCTCCTCGTGATCTGACTCTCTGTCGCTTTAACCTCCCAGTAATCTTTCTCTGTCCCTTTAACCTCCCCGTGATCTCACTCTCTGTCCCTTTAACCTACCCGTGATCTCAAACTCTGTCCCTTAACCTCCCCGTGTTCTCACTCTCTGTCCCTTTAACGTACCCGTGATTTCACTCTCTGACCCTTTAACGTCCCCGTGATATCTCTCTCTGTTCCTTTAACCTCCCCGTGATCTCACACTGTCCCTTTAAACTACCCGTGATCTCACTCACTGTCCCTTTAACCTCCCTGTGATCGCACTCGCTGTCCCTTTAACCTCCCCGTGATCTCTCTCACTGTCCCTTTAACCTCCCCGTGATCTCACTCTCTGTCGCTTTAACCTCCCCGTGATCTCACTCCCTGTCCATTTAACCTCCCCGTTATCTCATTCTCTGTCCCTTTAACCTTCCCGTGATCTCACTTTCTACCCCTTTAACTGTCCCCCGATCTTACTCTCTATCCCTTTAACTGTCCCCCGATCCCACTCTCTGTCCCTTTAATAGACCCTGATCTCTCTCTGTCCCTTTAACTGTCCCTGATATCACTCATTGTCATTTTAACTGTCCCCCTGATCACCATCTTTGTCCCTATAACTGTCCCTGATCTCATTCTTTGTCCCTTTAACTGTCCCTGATCTCAATCTTGCTCCCTTTAACAGTCCATGATCTCAATCTCTGTCCCTTTAACTGTCCCTGATCTCCCTCTCAGTCCCTTTAACTGTCCCTGATCTGACTCTATGTCCCTATAACTGTCCCTGATCTCACTCTCTGTCCCTTTAACCTCCCCGTGATCTCACTCTCTGTCCCTTTAACCTCCCCGTGCTCTCACACTCTGTCCCTTTAACCTCCCCGTGAACTCACTCTCTGTCCCTTTAACCTCCACTTGATCTCACTCTCTGTCCCTTTATCCTCCCCGTGATCTCACTCTCTGTCCTGTTTACCTCCCCGTGATCTCACTCTCTGTCCCCGTAATCTCCCCGTGATCTCACGCTCTGTCACTTTAACCCCACCGTGATATCACTCTCTGTCCCTTTAACCTCCCCGTGATCTCACTCACTGTCCCTTTTAACTCCCAGTGAGCTCACTTGCTGTCCCTTTGAACTCCCCGTGATCTCACATCTTTCCCTTTAACCTCCCCGTGATCTCACTCTCTGTCCCTTTAACCTCCCCGTGATCTCACTCTCTGTCCCTTTAACTGTCCGCCTGATCTCACTCTCTGTCCCTTTAACCTCCACTTGATCTCACTCTCTGTCCCTTTATCCTCCCCGTGATCTCATTCTCTGTCCCTTTAACGTCCCCGTGATCTCACTGTCTGTCCCTTTAACCTCCCCGTGATCTCACTCTGTCCCTTTAACCTACCCGTGTATTCACTCTCTGTATCTTTAACCTCCCCGTGTTCTGACTCTCTGTACCTTTAACATCCCTGATCTCACTCTCTGTCCCTTTAACCACCCCGTGATCTCACTCTCTGTCACTTTTAACACCCGTCATCTCACTCCCTGTCCCTTTAACCTCCCCGTGATCTGACTCTCTGTCCCTTTAACCTCCCCGTGATCTCACTCTCTGTCCCTTTAAGCTCCCCGTGATCTCACTCTGTCCCTTTAACCTCCCCGTGATCTCACTCTCTGTCCCTTTAAGCTCCCCGTGATCTCACTCTCTGTCCCTTTAACCTCCCCGTGATCTCACTCTCTGTCCCTTTAACCTCCCCGTGATCTCACTCTCTGTCCCTTTAACCTCCCCGTGATCTCACTCTCTGTCCCTTTAATCTCCCCGTTATCTCACTCTCTGTCCCTTTAACCTCCCCGTGATCTCACTATCTGTCCCTATAACTCTCCCCCTGATCTTACTCTCTGTCCCTTTAAATTTCCCCTGATCCCACTCTCTGTCCCTTTAATTGTCCCTGATATCACTCTTTGTCCCTTTAACAGTCCTTTGATCTCACTCTCTGACCCTTTAACCTCCCCGTGATCTCACACTCTGACGCTTTAACCTCCCCGTGATCTCACTCTCTGTACCTTTAACCTCCTCGTGATCTGACTCTCAGTCTCTTTGACCTCCCCGTCATCTCTCTCTTTCCCTTTAACCTTCCCGTGATCTCACTCTCTTTCCCTTTAACCTCCCCCTGATTTCACTCTCTGTCCGTTTAACCTCCCCGTGATCTCACTCTCCGTCCCTTTAACATCCCCGTGATCTCACTCGCTGTCCCTTTAACCTCCCCGTGATCTCACTCTCTGTCCCTTCAACCTCCCCGTGATCTCACTATCTGTCCCTGTAATCTCCCCGTGATCTCACGCTCTGTCCCTTTAACCTCCCCGTCATCTCACTCGCTGTCCCTTTAACCTCCCCGTGATCTCACTCTCTGTCCTGTTAAACTCCCCGTGACCTTACTCTCTGTCCCTTTAACCTCCCCGTCATCTCACTCTCTGTCCCTTAATCCTCCCCATGATATCACTCTCTGTCCCTTTAACCTCCCCGTGATCTCTCTCTCTATCCCTTTAACCTCCCCGTGATCTCACTCTCTGACCCTTTAACCTCCCCGTGAGCTCCCTCTGTCACTTTAACCTCCCCGTGATTTCTCCCTCTGTCACTTTAACCTCCCCGTGATTTCACTCTCTGTTCCTTAATCCTCCCCGTGATCTCACCCTCTGTCCCTTTAACCACCCCGTGAGCTCACTCTCTGTCCCTTTAACCTCCCCTTGATCTCACTCTCTGTCCCTTTAACTGTCCCCCTGATCTTACTCTCTGTCCCTTTAACCTCCCCGTGATCTTACTCTCTGTCCCTTTAATCTCCTCGTGATCTCACTCTCTGTCCATTTAACCACCCCGTGATATCACTCTCTGTCCCTTTAACCTACCCATGATCTCACTCTCTGTCCCTTTATCCTCCCCGTGATCTCACTCTCTGTCCCTTTAACCTCCCCGTGATCGCACTTTCCGTCCCTTTACCCTCCCCTTGATCTCACTCTCTGCCCCTTTAACCTCCCCGTGATCTCATTCTCTGTATCTTTACCCTCTCCGTTATCTCACTCTCTGTCCCTTTAACCTCCTCGCGATCTGCCTCTCTTTCCCTTTAACCTCCCCATGATTTCTCTCTGTGGTTTTAACCTCCAAGTAATCTTTCTCTGTCCCTTTAATCACCCCGGGATTTCACTCTCTGTCCCTTTAATCTCACCGTGTTCTCGCTCTCTGTCCCTTTAACCTCCCCGTGATCTCACTCTGTCCCTTTAACCTCCCCGTGATCTCACTCTCTGTTCCTTTAACCACCCCGTTATCTCACTCTCTGTCACTTTTAACACCCCGTGATCTCACTCCCTGTCCCTTTAACCTCCCCGTGATCTCACTCTCTGTCCCTTTAACCTCCCCGTCGTCTCACTCTCTGTCCCTTTAACCTCCCCGTTATCTCACTCTCTGTCCTGTTAACCACCCCGTGATCTCACTCACTGTCCCTTTTAACTCCCAGTGAGCTCACTTGCTGTCCCTTTAAACTCCCCGTGATCTCACATCTTTCCCTTTAACATCCCCGTGATCTCACTCTCTGTCCCTTTAAACTCCCCGTGATCTCACATCTTTCCCTTTAACCTCCCCGTGATCTCACTCTCTGTCCCTTTAACTGTCCCCCTGATCTTACTCTCTGTCCCTTTAACCTCCCCGTGATCTCACTCTCTGTCCCTTTAACCTCCACATGATCTCACTCTCTGTCCCTTTATCCTCCCCGTGATCTCACTCTCTGTCCCTTTATCCTCACCGTGTTCTCACTCTCTGTCCCTTTAACCTCCCCGTGCTCTCACACTCTGTCCCTTTAACCTCCCCGTGATCTCACTCTGTCCCTTTAACCTCCCCGTGTATTCACTCTCTGTATTTTTAACCTCCCCGTGTTCTGACTCTCTGTACCTGTAACATCCCTGATCTCACTCTCTGTCCCTTTAACCACTCCGTGATCTCACTCTCTGACCCTTTAAGCTCCCCGTGATCTCACTCTCTGTCCCTTTAACCTCCCCGTTATCTCACTCTCTGTCGCTTTAACCTCCCCGTGATCTCACTCTCTGTCCCTTTAACCTCCCCGTCGTCTCCCTCTCTGTCCGTTTAACTTCACCGTGATCTCACTCTCTGTCACTTTAAACAACCCGTGATGTCACTCTCTGTCCTGTTTACCTCCCCGTGATCTCACTCTCTGTCCCCGTAATCTCCCCGTGATCTCACACTCTGTCCCTTTAACCCCCCCGTGATATCACTCTCTGTCCCTTTAACCTCCCAGTGATCAACTCTCTGTCCCTTTAAATTCCCCGTGAACTCACTCTCTGTCCCTTTAACCTCCCTGTGTTCTCATTCTCTGTCCCTTTAACCTCCTCGTGATCTGACTGTCTGTCGCTTTAACCTCCCAGTAATCTTTCTCTGTCCCTTTAACCTCCCCGTGATCTCACTCTCTGTCCCTTTAACCTACCCGTGATCTCAAACTCTGTCCCTTAACCTCCCTGTGTTCTCACTCTCTGTCCCTTTAACATCCCCGTGATTTCACTCTCTGACCCTTTAACGTCCCCGTGATATCACTCTCTGTTCCTTTAACATCCCCGTGATCACACACTTCCCTTTAAACTACCCGTGATCTCACTCACTGTCCCTTTAACCTCCCTGTGATCTCACTCGCTGTCCCTTTAACCTCCCCGTGATCTATCTCGCTGTCCCTTTAACCTCCCCATGATCTCACTCACTGTCCCTTTTAACTCCCAGTGAGCTCACTTGCTGTCCCTTTAAACTCCCCGTGATCTCACATCTTTCCCTTTAACCTCCCCGTGATCTCACTCTCTGTCCCTTTAAACTCCCCGTGATCTCACATCTTTCCCTTTAACCTCCCCGTGATCTCACTCTCTGTCCCTTTAACTGTCCGCCTGATCTCACTCTCTGTCCCTTTAACCTCCACTTGATCTCACTCTCTGTCCCTTTATCCTCCCCGTGATCTCATTCTCTGTCCCTTTAACGTCCCCGTGATCTCACTGTCTGTCCCTTTAACCTCCCCGTGATCTCACTCTGTCCCTTTAACCTACCCGTGTATTCACTCTCTGTATCTTTAACCTCCCCGTGTTCTGACTCTCTGTACCTTTAACATCCCTGATCTCACTCTCTGTTCCTTAATCCTCCCCGTGATCTCACCCTCTGTCCCTTTAACCACCCCGTGAGCTCACTCTCTGTCCCTTTAACCTCCCCTTGATCTCACTCTCTGTCCCTTTAACTGTCCCCCTGATCTTACTCTCTGTCCCTTTAACCTCCCCGTGATCTTACTCTCTGTACCTTTAACCTCCTCGTGATCTGACTCTCAGTCTCTTTGACCTCCCCGTCATCTCTCTCTTTCCCTTTAACCTTCCCGTGATCTCACTCTCTTTCCCTTTAACCTCCCCCTGATTTCACTCTCTGTCCGTTTAACCTCCCCGTGATCTCACTCTCCGTCCCTTTAACATCCCCGTGATCTCACTCGCTGTCCCTTTAACCTCCCCGTGATCTCACTCTCTGTCCCTTCAACCTCCCCGTGATCTCACTATCTGTCCCTGTAATCTCCCCGTGATCTCACGCTCTGTCCCTTTAACCTCCCCGTCATCTCACTCGCTGTCCCTTTAACCTCCCCGTGATCTCACTCTCTGTCCTGTTAAACTCCCCGTGACCTTACTCTCTGTCCCTTTAACCTCCCCGTCATCTCACTCTCTGTCCCTTAATCCTCCCCATGATATCACTCTCTGTCCCTTTAACCTCCCCGTGATCTCTCTCTCTATCCCTTTAACCTCCCCGTGATCTCACTCTCTGACCCTTTAACCTCCCCGTGAGCTCCCTCTGTCACTTTAACCTCCCCGTGATTTCTCCCTCTGTCACTTTAACCTCCCCGTGATTTCACTCTCTGTTCCTTAATCCTCCCCGTGATCTCACCCTCTGTCCCTTTAACCACCCCGTGAGCTCACTCTCTGTCCCTTTAACCTCCCCTTGATCTCACTCTCTGTCCCTTTAACTGTCCCCCTGATCTTACTCTCTGTCCCTTTAACCTCCCCGTGATCTTACTCTCTGTCCCTTTAATCTCCTCGTGATCTCACTCTCTGTCCATTTAACCACCCCGTGATATCACTCTCTGTCCCTTTAACCTACCCATGATCTCACTCTCTGTCCCTTTATCCTCCCCGTGATCTCACTCTCTGTCCCTTTAACCTCCCCGTGATCGCACTTTCCGTCCCTTTACCCTCCCCTTGATCTCACTCTCTGCCCCTTTAACCTCCCCGTGATCTCATTCTCTGTATCTTTACCCTCTCCGTTATCTCACTCTCTGTCCCTTTAACCTCCTCGCGATCTGCCTCTCTTTCCCTTTAACCTCCCCATGATTTCTCTCTGTGGTTTTAACCTCCAAGTAATCTTTCTCTGTCCCTTTAATCACCCCGGGATTTCACTCTCTGTCCCTTTAATCTCACCGTGTTCTCGCTCTCTGTCCCTTTAACCTCCCCGTGATCTCACTCTGTCCCTTTAACCTCCCCGTGATCTCACTCTCTGTTCCTTTAACCACCCCGTTATCTCACTCTCTGTCACTTTTAACACCCCGTGATCTCACTCCCTGTCCCTTTAACCTCCCCGTGATCTCACTCTCTGTCCCTTTAACCTCCCCGTCGTCTCACTCTCTGTCCCTTTAACCTCCCCGTTATCTCACTCTCTGTCCTGTTAACCACCCCGTGATCTCACTCACTGTCCCTTTTAACTCCCAGTGAGCTCACTTGCTGTCCCTTTAAACTCCCCGTGATCTCACATCTTTCCCTTTAACATCCCCGTGATCTCACTCTCTGTCCCTTTAAACTCCCCGTGATCTCACATCTTTCCCTTTAACCTCCCCGTGATCTCACTCTCTGTCCCTTTAACTGTCCCCCTGATCTTACTCTCTGTCCCTTTAACCTCCCCGTGATCTCACTCTCTGTCCCTTTAACCTCCACATGATCTCACTCTCTGTCCCTTTATCCTCCCCGTGATCTCACTCTCTGTCCCTTTATCCTCACCGTGTTCTCACTCTCTGTCCCTTTAACCTCCCCGTGCTCTCACACTCTGTCCCTTTAACCTCCCCGTGATCTCACTCTGTCCCTTTAACCTCCCCGTGTATTCACTCTCTGTATTTTTAACCTCCCCGTGTTCTGACTCTCTGTACCTGTAACATCCCTGATCTCACTCTCTGTCCCTTTAACCACTCCGTGATCTCACTCTCTGACCCTTTAAGCTCCCCGTGATCTCACTCTCTGTCCCTTTAACCTCCCCGTTATCTCACTCTCTGTCGCTTTAACCTCCCCGTGATCTCACTCTCTGTCCCTTTAACCTCCCCGTCGTCTCCCTCTCTGTCCGTTTAACTTCACCGTGATCTCACTCTCTGTCACTTTAAACAACCCGTGATGTCACTCTCTGTCCTGTTTACCTCCCCGTGATCTCACTCTCTGTCCCCGTAATCTCCCCGTGATCTCACACTCTGTCCCTTTAACCCCCCCGTGATATCACTCTCTGTCCCTTTAACCTCCCAGTGATCAACTCTCTGTCCCTTTAAATTCCCCGTGAACTCACTCTCTGTCCCTTTAACCTCCCTGTGTTCTCATTCTCTGTCCCTTTAACCTCCTCGTGATCTGACTGTCTGTCGCTTTAACCTCCCAGTAATCTTTCTCTGTCCCTTTAACCTCCCCGTGATCTCACTCTCTGTCCCTTTAACCTACCCGTGATCTCAAACTCTGTCCCTTAACCTCCCTGTGTTCTCACTCTCTGTCCCTTTAACATCCCCGTGATTTCACTCTCTGACCCTTTAACGTCCCCGTGATATCACTCTCTGTTCCTTTAACATCCCCGTGATCACACACTTCCCTTTAAACTACCCGTGATCTCACTCACTGTCCCTTTAACCTCCCTGTGATCTCACTCGCTGTCCCTTTAACCTCCCCGTGATCTATCTCGCTGTCCCTTTAACCTCCCCATGATCTCACTCACTGTCCCTTTTAACTCCCAGTGAGCTCACTTGCTGTCCCTTTAAACTCCCCGTGATCTCACATCTTTCCCTTTAACCTCCCCGTGATCTCACTCTCTGTCCCTTTAAACTCCCCGTGATCTCACATCTTTCCCTTTAACCTCCCCGTGATCTCACTCTCTGTCCCTTTAACTGTCCGCCTGATCTCACTCTCTGTCCCTTTAACCTCCACTTGATCTCACTCTCTGTCCCTTTATCCTCCCCGTGATCTCATTCTCTGTCCCTTTAACGTCCCCGTGATCTCACTGTCTGTCCCTTTAACCTCCCCGTGATCTCACTCTGTCCCTTTAACCTACCCGTGTATTCACTCTCTGTATCTTTAACCTCCCCGTGTTCTGACTCTCTGTACCTTTAACATCCCTGATCTCACTCTCTGTCCCTTTAACCACCCCGTGATCTCACTCTCTGTCACTTTTAACACCCGTCATCTCACTCCCTGTCCCTTTAACCTCCCCGTGATCTGACTCTCTGTCCCTTTAACCTCCCCGTGATCTCACTCTCTGTCCCTTTAAGCTCCCCGTGATCTCACTCTGTCCCTTTAACCTCCCCGTGATCTCACTCTCTGTCCCTTTAAGCTCCCCGTGATCTCACTCTCTGTCCCTTTAACCTCCCCGTGATCTCACTCTCTGTCCCTTTAACCTCCCCGTGATCTCACTCTCTGTCCCTTTAACCTCCCCGTGATCTCACTCTCTGTCCCTTTAATCTCCCCGTTATCTCACTCTCTGTCCCTTTAACCTCCCCGTGATCTCACTATCTGTCCCTATAACTCTCCCCCTGATCTTACTCTCTGTCCCTTTAAATTTCCCCTGATCCCACTCTCTGTCCCTTTAATTGTCCCTGATATCACTCTTTGTCCCTTTAACCTCCTCGTGATCTGACTCTCAGTCTCTTTGACCTCCCCGTCATCTCTCTCTTTCCCTTTAACCTTCCCGTGATCTCACTCTCTTTCCCTTTAACCTCCCCCTGATTTCACTCTCTGTCCGTTTAACCTCCCCGTGATCTCACTCTCCGTCCCTTTAACATCCCCGTGATCTCACTCTCTGTCCGTTTAACCTCCCCCTGATTTCACTCTCTGTCCCGTTAAACTGCTCGTGATCTCACTCTCTGTCCCTTCAACCTCCCCGTGATCTCACTATCTGTCCCTGTAATCTCCCCGTGATCTCACGCTCTGTCCCTTTAACCTCCCCGTCATCTCACTCGCTGTCCCTTTAACCTCCC
This sequence comes from Cetorhinus maximus, assembly GCF_964194155.1. Classification (NCBI taxonomy): domain Eukaryota; kingdom Metazoa; phylum Chordata; class Chondrichthyes; order Lamniformes; family Cetorhinidae; genus Cetorhinus; species Cetorhinus maximus. The sequence goes on along the minus strand of NW_027599027.1, from coordinate 12,715 downwards.
CGTGATCTCACTCTCTGTCCTGTTAAACTCCCCGTGACCTTACTCTCTGTCCCTTTAACCTCCCCGTCATCTCACTCTCTGTCCCTTAATCCTCCCCATGATATCACTCTCTGTCCCTTTAACCTCCCCGTGATCTCTCTCTCTATCCCTTTAACCTCCCCGTGATCTCACTCTCTGACCCTTTAACCTCCCCGTGAGCTCCCTCTGTCACTTTAACCTCCCCGTGATTTCTCCCTCTGTCACTTTAACCTCCCCGTGATTTCACTCTCTGTTCCTTAATCCTCCCCGTGATCTCACCCTCTGTCCCTTTAACCACCCCGTGAGCTCACTCTCTGTCCCTTTAACCTCCCCTTGATCTCACTCTCTGTCCCTTTAACTGTCCCCCTGATCTTACTCTCTGTCCCTTTAACCTCCCCGTGATCTTACTCTCTGTCCCTTTAATCTCCTCGTGATCTCACTCTCTGTCCATTTAACCACCCCGTGATATCACTCTCTGTCCCTTTAACCTACCCATGATCTCACTCTCTGTCCCTTTATCCTCCCCGTGATCTCACTCTCTGTCCCTTTAACCTCCCCGTGATCGCACTTTCCGTCCCTTTACCCTCCCCTTGATCTCACTCTCTGCCCCTTTAACCTCCCCGTGATCTCATTCTCTGTATCTTTACCCTCTCCGTTATCTCACTCTCTGTCCCTTTAACCTCCTCGCGATCTGCCTCTCTTTCCCTTTAACCTCCCCATGATTTCTCTCTGTGGTTTTAACCTCCAAGTAATCTTTCTCTGTCCCTTTAATCACCCCGGGATTTCACTCTCTGTCCCTTTAATCTCACCGTGTTCTCGCTCTCTGTCCCTTTAACATCCCCGTGATCTCACTCTGTCCCTTTAACCTCCCCGTGATCTCACTCTCTGTTCCTTTAACCACCCCGTGATCTCACTCTCTGTCACTTTTAACACCCCGTGATCTCACTCCCTGTCCCTTTAACCTCCCCGTGATCTCACTCTCTGTCCCTTTAACCTCCCCGTGATCTCACTCTCTGTTCCTTTAACCTCCCCGTGATCTCACTCTCTGTCCCTTTAACCTCCCCGTTATCTCACTCTCTGTCCTTTTAACCTCCCTGTGATCTCACTCTCTGACCATTTAACCTCCCCGTGATCTCACTCTCTGTCCCTTTAACATCCCCGTTATCTCACTCTCTGTCGCTTTAACCTCCCCGTGATCTCACTCTCTGTCCCTTTAACCTCCTCGTGATCTCACTCTCTGTCTATTTAAGCTCCCCGCGATCTCACACTCTGTCCCTTTATCCTCCCCGTAATCTCTCTCTGTCCCTTTAATCTCCCCGTAATCACACTCTCTGTCCGTTTAACCTTCCCTGGATCTCACTCTCTGTCCCTTTAAACTTCGCGTGATCTCACTCTCTGTCCCTTTAACCTCCTCATGATCTCACTCTCTGTCTATTTAAGCTCCCCGCGATCTCACACTCTGTCCCTTTATCCTCCCCGTAATCTCTCTCTGTACCTTTAATCTCCCCGTGATCACACTCTCTGTCCGTTTAACCTTCCCTGGATCTCACTCTCTGTCCCTTCAAACTCCCCGTGATCTCACTCTCTGTCCCTTTAATTTCCCCGTGATCTCACTCTCGGTCACTTTAACTTCCCCGTCGTCTCCCTCTCTGTCCGTTTAACTTCACCGTGATCTCACTCTCTGTCACTTTAAACAACCCGTGATGTCACTCTCTGTCCTGTTTACCTCCCCGTGATCTCACTCTCTGTCCCCGTAATCTCCCCGTGATCTCACACTCTGTCCCTTTAACCCCCCCGTGATATCACTCTCTGTCCCTTTAACCTCCCCGTGATCAACTCTCTGTCCCTTTAAATTCCCCGTGAACTCACTCTCTGTCCCTTTAACCTCCCTGTGTTCTCATTCTCTGTCCCTTTAACCTCCTCGTGATCTGACTCTCTGTCGCTTTAACCTCCCAGTAATCTTTCTCTGTCCCTTTAACCTCCCCGTGATCTCACTCTCTGTCCCTTTAACCTACCCGTGATCTCAAACTCTGTCCCTTAACCTCCCCGTGTTCTCACTCTCTGTCCCTTTAACGTACCCGTGATTTCACTCTCTGACCCTTTAACGTCCCCGTGATATCTCTCTCTGTTCCTTTAACCTCCCCGTGATCTCACACTGTCCCTTTAAACTACCCGTGATCTCACTCACTGTCCCTTTAACCTCCCTGTGATCGCACTCGCTGTCCCTTTAACCTCCCCGTGATCTCTCTCACTGTCCCTTTAACCTCCCCGTGATCTCACTCTCTGTCGCTTTAACCTCCCCGTGATCTCACTCCCTGTCCATTTAACCTCCCCGTTATCTCATTCTCTGTCCCTTTAACCTTCCCGTGATCTCACTTTCTACCCCTTTAACTGTCCCCCGATCTTACTCTCTATCCCTTTAACTGTCCCCCGATCCCACTCTCTGTCCCTTTAATAGACCCTGATCTCTCTCTGTCCCTTTAACTGTCCCTGATATCACTCATTGTCATTTTAACTGTCCCCCTGATCACCATCTTTGTCCCTATAACTGTCCCTGATCTCATTCTTTGTCCCTTTAACTGTCCCTGATCTCAATCTTGCTCCCTTTAACAGTCCATGATCTCAATCTCTGTCCCTTTAACTGTCCCTGATCTCCCTCTCAGTCCCTTTAACTGTCCCTGATCTGACTCTATGTCCCTATAACTGTCCCTGATCTCACTCTCTGTCCCTTTAACCTCCCCGTGATCTCACTCTCTGTCCCTTTAACCTCCCCGTGCTCTCACACTCTGTCCCTTTAACCTCCCCGTGAACTCACTCTCTGTCCCTTTAACCTCCACTTGATCTCACTCTCTGTCCCTTTATCCTCCCCGTGATCTCACTCTCTGTCCTGTTTACCTCCCCGTGATCTCACTCTCTGTCCCCGTAATCTCCCCGTGATCTCACGCTCTGTCACTTTAACCCCACCGTGATATCACTCTCTGTCCCTTTAACCTCCCCGTGATCTCACTCACTGTCCCTTTTAACTCCCAGTGAGCTCACTTGCTGTCCCTTTGAACTCCCCGTGATCTCACATCTTTCCCTTTAACCTCCCCGTGATCTCACTCTCTGTCCCTTTAAACTCCCCGTGATCTCACATCTTTCCCTTTAAACTCCCCGTGATCTCACTCTCTGTCCCTTTAACTGTCCCCCTGATCTTACTCTCTGTCCCTTTAACCTCCCAGTGATCTCACTCTCTGTCCCTTTAACCTCCACTTGATCTCACTCTCTGTCCCTTTATCCTCCCCGTGATCTCACTCACTGTCCCTTTATCCTCCCCTTGATCTCACTCTATGACCCTTTAACCTCCCCGTGATCTCACCATCTGTCCCTTTAACTTCCCCCTGATCCTTCTCTCTGTCCCTTTAACCTCCCCGTTATCTCACTCTCTGTCCCTTTAACCTCCCCGTGATCTCACTCTCTGTCCCTTTTATATCCCCGTGATCTCACTCTCTGTCCCTTTAACATCCCCCTGATCTCATTCTCTGTCCCTTTAACCTCCCCATCATTTCACTCTGTCCCTTTAACCTCCCCGTGATTTCACTCTCTGTCCCTTTAACCTCCCAGTGATCTGACTCTCTGTCCCTTTAACCTCCCCGTGATCTCACTCTCTGTCCCTTTAAGCTCCCCGTGATCTCACTCTGTCCCTTTAACCTCCCCGTGATCTCACTCTCTGTCCCTTTAAGCTCCCCGTGATCTCACTCTCTGTCCCTTTAACCTCCCCGTGATCTCACTCTCTGTCCCTTTAACCTCCCCGTGATCTCATTCTCTGTCCCTTTAACCTCCCCGTGATCTCACTCTCTGTCCCTTTAATCTCCCCGTTATCTCACTCTCTGTCCCTTTAACCTCCCCGTGATCTCACTCTCTGTCCCTTTAACCTCCCCGTGATCTCACTCTCTGTCCCTTTAACCTCCCCGTTATCTCACTCTTTGTCGCTTTAACCTCCCAGTGATCTCATTCTCTGTCCCTTTAACTACCCCGTGATCTCACTCCGTCCCTTTAATTTCCCCGTGTTCTCACTCTATGACCCTTCAAACTCCCCATGATCTCACTCTCTATCCCTTTACTGTCCCCGTGATCTCACTCACTGTCCGTTTAACCTTCCCTGGATCTCCCTCTCTGTCCCATTAACCACCCCGTGATCTCACTCCGTCCCTTTAATTTACCCGTGTTCTCACTCTCAGTCCCTTCAAACTCCCCGGGATCTCACTCTCTGTCCCTTTAATTTCCCCGTGATCTCACTCTCGGTCCCTTTAACCTCCCCGTGAACTCCTCTGGGTCCCCGTAATCCTTCCCTGATCTCACTCTCTGGCCCTTTAACCTCCCCGTGGTCTCCCTCTCTGTCCGTTTAACTTCACCGTGATCTCACTCTCTGTCACTTTAAACACCCCGTGATCTCACTCTCTGTCCTGTTTACCCTCCCGTGATCTCACTCTCTGTCCCCGTAATCTCCCCGTGATCTCACACTCTGTCCCTTTAACCCCCCCGTGATATCACTCTCTGTCCCTTTAACCCCCCTGTGATATCAATCTCTGTCCCTTTAACCTCCCCGAAATCAACTCTCTGTCCCTTTAATTTCCCCGTGATCTCACTCTCTGTCCCTTTAACCTCCCTGTGTTCTCATTCTCTTTCCCTTTAACCTCTCCGTGATCTGACTCTCTGTCCCTTTAACGTCCCCGTGATCTCTCTCTCTGTTCCTTTAACCTCCCCGTGATCTCACTCACTGCCCATTTAACCTCCCCGTGATCTCACTTGCTGTCCCTTTAACCACCCCGTGATCTCACTCTCTGTCCCTTTAACCTCCCCGTGATCTCACTCTCTGTCCCTTTAACCTCCCCGTGATCTCACTCTCTGTCCCTTTAACCTACCCGAGATCTCACCCATTGTCCCTTTAACCTCAGTCTCAGTCTCTCTCTCTCTCTCAGTCTCAGTCTCTCTCTCTCACTCACTCAGTCTCAGTCTCTCTCTCTCACTCAATCAGTCTCAGTCTCTCTCTCTCAGTCAGTCTCAGTCTCTATCTCTCAGTCAGTCAGTCTCTCTCTCTCTCTCTCAGTCAGTCTCTGTCTCTCTCTCTCACTCAGTCTCTGTCTCTCTCACTCACTCAGTCTCAGTCTCTCTCTCTCTCTCAGTCAGTCTCAGTCTCTCTCAGCCAGTCTCAGTCTCTCTCAGCCAGTCTCAGTCTCTCTCTCTCACTCACTCAGTCTCTCTCTCTCACTCACTCAGTCTCTCTCTCTCACTCACTCAGTCTCTCTCTCTCACTCACTCAGTCTCTCTCTCTCACTCACTCAGTCTCTCTCTCTCACTCACTCAGTCTCTCTCTCTCACTCACTCAGTCTCTCTCTCTCACTCACTCAGTCTCTCTCTCTCACTCAGTCTCTCTCTCTCACTCACTCAGTCCCTCTCTCTCAATCACTCAGTCCCTCTCTCTCACTCAGTCTCTGTCTCTCTCTCACTCAGTCTCTGTCTCTCTCTCAGTCTCTGTCTCTCACTCAGTCTCTTTCTCTCTCTCTCACTCAGTCTCTGTCTCTCTCACTCACTCAGTCTCAGTCTCTCTCTCTCACTCAGTCTCAGTCTCAGTCTCTCTCAGCCAGTCTCAGTCTCTCTCAGCCAGTCTCAGTCTCTCTCAGCCAGTCTCAGTCTCTCTCAGCCAGTCTCAGTCTCTCTCAGCCAGTCTCAGTCTCTCTCAGCCAGTCTCAGTCTCTCTCAGCCAGTCTCAGTCTCTCTCAGCCAGTCTCAGTCTCTCTCTCTCACTCAGTCTCTCTCTCTCACTCAGTCAGTCTCAGTCTCTCTCAGCCAGTTTCAGTCTCTCTCATCCAGTCTCTGTCTCTCTCTCTCACTCAGTCTCAGTCTCTCTCTCTCACTCAGTCTCTGTCTCAGTCTCTCTCACTCAGTCTCTCTCTCTCACTCACTCAGTCTCTCTCTCTCACTCACTCAGTCTCTCTCTCTCACTCACTCAGTCTCTCTCTCTCACTCACTCAGTCTCTCTCTCTCACTCACTCAGTCTCTCTCTCTCACTCACTCAGTCTCTCTCTCTCACTCACTCAGTCTCTCTCTCTCACTCACTCAGTCTCTCTCTCTCACTCACTCAGTCTCTCTCTCTCACTCACTCAGTCTCTCTCTCTCACTCACTCAGTCTCTCTCTCACTCAGTCTCAGTCTCAGTCTCTCTCTCTCACTCAGTCTCTCTCTCTCACTCACTCAGTCTCTCTCTCTCACTCACTCAGTCTCTCCCTCTCACTCAGTCTCTGTCTCTGTTTCTCACTCACTCAGTCTCTCCCTCTCACTCAGTCTCTGTCTCTCTCTCTCACTCAGTCTCTGTCTCTCTCTCTCACTCAGTCTCTGTCTCTCTCTCTCACTCAGTCTCTGTCTCTCTCTCTCACTCAGTCTCTGTCTCTCTCTCTCACTCAGTCTCTGTCTCTCTCTCTCACTCAGTCTCTGTCTCTCTCTCTCACTCAGTCTCTGTCTCTCTCTCTCACTCAGTCTCTGTCTCTCTCTCTCACTCAGTCTCTGTCTCTCTCTCTCACTCAGTCTCTGTCTCTCTCTCTCACTCAGTCTCTGTCTCTCTCTCTCACTCAGTCTCAGTCTCTCTCTCTCACTCAGTCTCAGTCTCTCTCTCTCACTCAGTCTCAGTCTCTCTCTCTCACTCAGTCTCTGTCTCTCTCTCTCACTCAGTCTCTGTCTCTCTCTCTCACTCAGTCTCTGTCTCTCTCTCTCACTCAGTCTCTGTCTCTCTCTCTCACTCAGTCTCTGTCTCTCTCTCTCACTCAGTCTCTGTCTCTCTCTCTCACTCAGTCTCTGTCTCTCTCTCTCACTCAGTCTCTCTCTCTCTCTCTCACTCAGTCTCTGTCTCTCTCTCTCACTCAGTCTCTGTCTCTCTCTCTCACTCAGTCTCTGTCTCTCTCTCTCACTCAGTCTCTGTCTCTCTCTCTCACTCAGTCTCTGTCTCTCTCTCTCACTCAGTCTCTGTCTCTCTCTCTCACTCAGTCTCTGTCTCTCTCTCTCACTCAGTCTCTGTCTCTCTCTCTCACTCATTCTCTGTCTCTCTCTCTCACTCAGTCTCTGTCTCTCTTTCTCACTCAGTCTCTGTCTCTCTCTCTCACTCAGTCTCTGTCTCTCTCTCTCACTCAGTCTCTGTCTCTCTCTCTCACTCAGTCTCTGTCTCTCTCTCTCACTCAGTCTCTGTCTCTCTCTCTCACTCAGTCTCTGTCTCTCTCTCTCACTCAGTCTCTGTCTCTCTCTCTCACTCAGTCTCTGTCTCTCTCACTCACTCAGTCTCAGTCTCTCTCTCTCACTCAGTCAGTCTCAGTCTCTCTCAGCCAGTCTCTGTCTCTCTCTCTCACTCAGTCTCAGTCTCTCTCTCTCACTCAGTCAGTCTCAGTCTCTCTCACTCAGTCTCTGTCTCTCTCTCTCACTCAGTCTCTGTCTCTCTCTCTCACTCAGTCTCTGTCTCTCTCTCACTCAGTCTCTGTCTCTCTCTCTCACTCAGTCTCTGTCTCTCTCACTCACTCAGTCTCTGTCTCTCTCTCTCACTCAGTCTCTGTCTCTCTCTCTCACTCAGTCTCAGTCTCTCACACTCAGTCTCTGTCTCTCTCTCTCACTCAGTCTCTGTCTCTCTCTCTCACTCAGTCTCTGTCTCTCTCTCTCACTCAGTCTCTGTCTCTCTCTCTCACTCAGTCTCTGTCTCTCTCTCTCACTCAGTCTCTGTCTCTCTCTCTCACTCAGTCTCTGTCTCTCTCTCTCACTCAGTCTCTGTCTCTCTCACTCACTCAGTCTCAGTCTCTCTCTCTCTCTCACTCAGTCTCAGTCTCTCTCAGCCAGTCTCTGTCTCTCTCTCTCACTCAGTCTCAGTCTCTCTCTCTCACTCAGTCAGTCTCAGTCTCTCTCACTCAGTCTCTGTCTCTCTCTCTCACTCAGTCTCTGTCTCTCTCTCTCACTCAGTCTCTGTCTCTCTCTCACTCAGTCTCTGTCTCTCTCTCTCACTCAGTCTCTGTCTCTCTCACTCACTCAGTCTCTGTCTCTCTCTCTCACTCAGTCTCTGTCTCTCTCTCTCACTCAGTCTCAGTCTCTCACACTCAGTCTCTGTCTCTCTCTCTCACTCAGTCTCTGTCTCTCTCTCTCACTCAGTCTCTGTCTCTCTCTCTCACTCAGTCTCAGTCTCTCACACTCAGTCTCTGTCTCTCTCTCTCACTCAGTCTCTGTCTCTCTCTCTCACTCAGTCTCTGTCTCTGCCTCTTCCTCTCTCTGTCTCTCTCTCTGTCTCTCTCTATCTCTTCCTCTCTCTGTCTCTTCCTCTCTCTCTGTCTCTTCCTCTCTCTCTGTCTCTTCCTCTCTCTCTGTCTCTTCCTCTCTCTCTGTCTCTTCCTCTCTCTCTTCCTCTCTCTCTCTCTCTGTCTCTCTCTCTCTGTCTCTCTCCCTCTCCCTCCCTCCCTCTCGCTCCTGCCCCGGGGTCTCCTCCGACCACAACAAGGGGCGACCATGACGGACCAGCGGCGCCCCGCACACCCGCCGGCTCCTCTCTGACTGCGTGATGGGCGGGGCCCAGGCAGGCCCCACCCCCTTTATAAAGGCCAGCGGCTGCCCGCCCCGCCCCCTCCCGTTGTGAGGTCATAACCCGATCCAGCCAATCAGGGGAGGGATGGGGGAGGAGCTGTGTGCTGATTGGTTCAAGGTGTTGAGGGTGGGACCTGTGGGCTCGTGGGCGGTGGGGGGGGCGGGGCCAGCCGGTGAGAACTAGCCGCCGCCCCTTGTGACGTCACAAGGGGAGGTTGGGTTGGGGAAGAGGAGGGATTGGCAGTTTTTATTTGGTTGAGGGTGTCCTCCTGGCCCTCGCCCCGCCCACAACCACCCACCCCCCACCCCACCCCACCCCCCACATCACCGTCACTCACCCACATCACCATCCGGCGCGCCAACCAACCACAACCTCGTGGTGGCTGTGCAAGATCCCATGGGTGGCAGGAGATAGAGAGAGAGAGAGAGTTAGGGGGAGGGGGGGGGAGAGATGGACAGCGGGGTCATCTGGCCTGGCCGGAATGTGGCAATGAATTCCATAGATTCACCACTCTCTCTGGCTAAAGAAGTTTCTCCTTATCTCTGTTCTAAAAGGTCTTCCCTTTACTCTGAGGCTGTGCCCCTCGGGTCCTAGTCTCTCCTACTCATGGAAACATCTTCCCCCACGTCCCACTCTATCCAGGCCTTTCAGTATTCTGTATGTTTCAATCAGATCCCCCCTCATCCTTCTAAACTCCATCGCGTATAGACCCAGAGTCCTCAAACCTTCCTCATATGTTAAGCCTTTCATTCCTGGGATCGTTCTCGTGAACCTCCTCTGGACCCTCTCCAGGGGCCAGCACATCCTTCCTGAGATACGGGGCCCAAAATTGCTCCCAATATTCTAAACACCAGAGCCTTATAAAGCCTCCGCAGCACATCGCTGCTTTTATATTCTAGTCCTCTCGAAATAAATGCCAACATTGCATTTGCCTCCCTAACTACCGACTCAACCTGCAAGTTAACCTTAAGAGAATCCTGGACTAGGACTCCCAAGTCCCTTTGCACTCCAGATTTCTGAATTCTCTCCCCATTTAGAAAATAGTCTATGCCTCTATTCTTCCTCCCAAAGTGCATGGACCTCACACTTCCCCACGTTGTATTCCATCTGCCACTTCTTTGCCCATTCTCCTAACCTGTCCAAATCCTCCTGCAGCCTCCCCGCCTCCTCAATCCTACCTGTCCCTCCACCTATCTGATACGTGTGACTCATGTGGGGCTTTCTAGACATTGTCCTTCCTGCTAGTTTGGTGTAGAGGTGGTCAAACTTGGGGAATAGGGGACCTGTGCAGTTTGGCTCCTCTGTTGACCGTTAGTTTACAGTACCCACCACACACAGGGCTGGTCTGGTTTAAGGACAGGGACTAGGTTGTGCTGCCTACTCTTGAGCACCAAACGGCTTTTCTGACCCCCCACCTCCAGCCCCTCTGGCTGCCTCAGCTCAGCATCAACCTTCTCTCTCAGGGAGCTCGGCGCCGGTCTTGGCATCAGGAAGCGAGGGGGTTAACCTCCCTCTGATCTCACTCTCTGTCCCTTTAAACTCCCCGTGATCTCACACTCTGTCCCTTTAAAATCCCCGTGATCTCACACTCTGTCCCTTTAAAATCCCCGTGATCTCACTCTCTGTCCCTTTAACCTCCCCGTGATCTCACTCTCTGTCCCTTTAACCTCCCCGTGATCTCACTCTCTGTCCCTTTAACCTCCCCGTGATCTCACTCATTGCCTTAATCCCTATCCCTCTCCTTTCCTCTCCCTCTCCTCTCCCTCGCCTCTCCCTCTCCCTCGCCTCTCCTCTCCGCTCCCTCTCCTCTCCCTCTCCCTCTACCTTTCACTCTCCTCTCCTCTCCTCTCCCTCTCCCTCTTCCTCTCCTCTCCCTCTCCTCTTCTTCTCCTTTCCACTCCTCTCCCTCTCCCTCTCCCTCTCCCTCTCCTCTCCTCCCCCTCTCCCTCTCCCTCTCCTCTCCTCTCCCTCTCCGTCTCCTCTCCCTCTACTCTCCTCTCCTCTCCCTCTTCCTGTCCTCTCCCTCTCCTCTCCCTCTCCTCTCCTCTCCCTCTTCCTCTCCTCTCCCTCTCCTCTCCTCTCCCTCTTCCTCTCCTCTCCCTCTTCCTCTCCTCTCCCTCGCCGCACCCTCTCCTCTCCTCTCCCTCTCCTCCCCCTCTCCCTCTCCTCTCCCTTTCCCTCTCCCTCCCCTCTCCTCTCCCTCTCCGTCTCCTCTCCCTCTCCTCTCCCTCTCCCTCTCCGTCTCCTCTCCCTCTCCTCTCCCTCTTCCTGTCCTCTCCCTCTCCTCCCCCTCTCCTCTCCTCTCCCTCTTCCTCTCCTCTCCCTCGCCTCACCCTCTCCTCTCCTCTCCCTCGCCTCACCCTCTCCTCTCCTCTCCCTCTCCTTTCCCTCTCCTCTCCCTCTCCCTCTTCCTCTCCTCTCCCTCTCCTCTCCCTCTCCTCTCCTCTCCCTCTCCCTCTCCTCTCCCTCTCCTCTCCCTCTCCTCTCCTCTCCCTCTTCCTCTCCTCTCCCTCTCGGCACCCTCTCCTCTCCTCACCTATCCTCTCCCTCTCCCTCTTCCTCTCCTCTCCGGCTCCACTCCCTCTCCCTCTCCTCTCCCTCTCCTCTCCTCCTCTCCCTCTCCTCTCCCTCTCCTCTCCCTCTCCTCTCCTCTCCCTCTTCCTCTCCTCTCCCTCTCCTCTCCCTCTCCTCTCCTCACCTATCCTCTCCCTCTCCCTCTTCCTCTCCTCTGCGTCTCCTCTCCCTCTCCCACTCCTCTCCCTCTCATCTCCTCCTCTCCCTCTCCGCTCCATGTCCTCTCCTCCTCTCCCTCTCCCTTTTCCTCTCCTCTCCTCTCCCTCTCCCTTTTCCTCTCCTCTCCCTCTCCTCTCCTCTCCTCTCCTCTACTCTCCCTCTCCATCTTCTCTCCTCTCCCTCTCCTCTCCTCCTCTCCCTCTCCTCTCCCTCTCCCTCTTCCACTCCACTCCTTTCCCTCTCCCTCTTACTCTTCTCTCCCTCTACTCTCCTCCTCTCCCTCTCCGCTCCATCTCCTCTCCTCCTCTCCCTCTCCTCTCCCTCTCCCTCTTCCTCTCCTCTACTCTCCCTCTCCCTTTCCCTCTCCTCTCCCTCTCCTCGCCTCTTCTCCCTCTCCTCTCCCTTTCCTCTCCTCCTCTCCCTCTCCTCTCCCTATCCCTCTTCCTCTCCACTCCTCTCCCTCTCCCTCTTCCTCTTCTCTCCCTCTCCTCTCATCCTCTCCCTCTGCTCTCCCTTTCCCTCTCCCTCTCCTCTCCCTCTCCTTTACTCCTCTCCCTCTCCTCTCCTCTCCTCTCCTCTCCCTCTTCCTGTCCTCTCCCTCTCCTCTCCCTCTCCTCTCCTCTCCCCCTTTCCTCTCCCTCTTCCTCTCCTCTCCCTCGCCTCACCCTCTCCTCTCCTCTCCCTCTCCTCTCCCTCTCCTCTTCCTTTCCCTCTCCCTCTCCTCTCCTCTCCCTCTCCATCTCCTCTCCCTCTCCTCTCCTCTCCGCTCCTCTCCTCTCCTCTCCCTCTTCCTGTCCTCTCCCTCTCCTCCCCCTCTCCTCTCCTCTCCCTCGCCTCACCCTCTCCTCTCCTCTCCCTCTCCTTTCCCTCTCCTCTCCATCTCCCTCTTCCTCTCCTCTCCCTCTCCTCTCCTCTGCCTCTCCCTCTTCCTCTACATTCCCTCTCATTACCCTCTCCTCTCCTCACCTCTCCCTCTCCCTCTTCCTCTTCCTCTCCTCTCCCTCTCCCTCTCCCTCTCCTCTCCCTCTCCTCTCCTCTCCTCTCCACTCCCTCTCCCTCTTCCTCTCCTCTCCTCTCCTCTCCTCTCCTCTCCTCTCCCTCTCCCTCTTCCTCTCCTCTCCCTCTCTTCTCCTCCTCTCCCTCTCCTCTCACTCTCCCTCTCCCTCTTCCTCTCCTCTACCTCTCCTCTGCTCTCCTCTCCTCTCCCTCTCCCTCTTCCTCTCCTCTCCCTCTCCTCTCCTCCTCTCCCTCTCCTCTCACTCTCCCTCTCCCTCTCCCTCTCCTCTCCCTCTCCCTCTTCCTCTCCTCTACTCTCCCTCTCCCTTTCCCTCTCCTCTCCCTCTCCTCGCCTCTTCTCCCTCTCCTCTCCCCTTTCCTC
>NW_027599026.1:0-32741 GCF_964194155.1 Cetorhinus maximus | reverse complement strand
TAACCTCCTCCAGCCCCTACAACCCTCCCTATCTCTGTAACCTCCTCCAAACTCCTATAATGCTCCCGAGGTCTGTAACCTGCTACCGTCACTCCCCTCCCTATCTCTGTAACCTCCTCCAGGCCCTACACCCCTCCCTATCTCTGTAACCTCCTCCAGCCCTACACCCCTCCCTATCTCTGTAACCTCCTCCAGCCCCTAGAACATACTCTCTCTCTGCAACCTCCTCCAGCCCGTACACACCTCCCTATCTCAGTATCCTCCTCTGTCCCCTACACCCCCCGATCTAATTAACCTCCTCCAGCCCCTACACCACGCCCTATCTCTGTAACCTCCTCCAGCCACTACACCCTTCCCTATCTCTGTAAAGTCCTCCAAACCCTACACCCTTCACTATCTCTGTAACCTCCTCCAACCCCGACACCCCTCCCTATCTCTGTAATCTCCTCCAGCACCTACACCCCTCCCTATCTCGGTAAACTCCTCCACCCCCTACACCCCTCCCTATCTCTGTAACCTCCTCCAGTACCTACACCCCTCCCTATCTCTGTAACCTCTTCCAGCCCCGACACCCCTCCCTATCTCTGTAATCTCCTCCAGCACCTACACCCCTCCCTATCTCGGTAAACTCCTCCAGCCCCTACACCCCTCCCTATCTCTGTAACCTCCTCCAGTCCCTACACCCCTCCCTATCTCTGTAACCTCCTCCAGTACCTACACCCCTCCCAATTCCTGTAACCTCCTCCAGCCCCTACAAACCTCCCTAGCTCTGTAACCTCCTCCAAACCCTACACCCCTCACTATCTCTGTAACCACCTCCAGCCCTTACACCCCTCCCTATCTCTGTAACCTCCTACAAACCCTACACCCCTCCCTATCTCTGTAACCTCCTCCAGCCCCTACACCCCTCCCTATCTCTGTAACCTGTTCCAGCCCCTATACCCCTCCCTATCTCTGTAACCTCCTCCAGCCCACACACCCCTCCCCATCTCTGTAACCTCCTCAAGCCCCTACACCCCTCCCTATCTCTGTAACCTCCTCCAACCCCTACACCCCTCCCTATCTCTGTAACCTCCTCCAGCCCCTACACCCCTCCCTATCTCTGTAACCTCCTCCAGCCCCTACACCCCTCCCTATCTCTGTAACCTCCTCCAGCCCCTACACCCCTCCCTATCTCTGTAACCTCCTCCAAACCCCTACGCCACTCCCTATCTCTGTAACTTCCTCCAACCCCTACACCCCTCCCTATCTCTGTAACCTCCTCCAAACCCCTACTCCTCTCCCTATCTCTGTAACTTCCTCCAACCCCTACACCCCTCCCTATCTCTGTAAGCACCTCCAGCCCCTGCACCCCTCCCTATCACTGTAAATTTCTCTGGCCTTTACACCCCTCCCTATATTTGTAACCGTCTCCAGTCCCTCCAACTATCCCAATTTCTTAAACTTCCTCCAAACCACTACAATCCTCCCTATCTCTGTAACCTCCTCCGTCCCCTACACCAATCACTATCTTTGTAACCTCCTCCAGCCACTACACCCCTCCCAATCTCTGCAATCTCCTCCAGCCCCTCCACAACTCCCTATCTCCGTATACATCCTGCTGCCCCTATACCGCTCCGTATCTCTGTAACCTCCTCCAAACCCAACACCCCTCCATATCTCTGACACCTCCACAAGCACCTGCACCCCTCCCTATCTCTGTAACCTCCTTCAGACCCTACACCCCTCCCTATCTCTGTAACCTCCTCCAGCCCAGACAATGCTCCTGAGGTCAGTAACATCCCCCAGACAGTAAAAACCTCACTCTATCTGAAATCTCCTCCAAAACCTACAGCCCACACTATCTCTGTAAGCTCTTCCAGCCACTACACCCGTCCCTATCTCAGTAACCTCCTCCAAACCCTACACCCTTCACTATCTCTGTAACCTCCTCCAGCCACAAAACCCCCTCCCTATCTCTGAGACCTCCACCAGCACCAGAACCCCTCCATATCTCTGTAACCTCCTGCAGAAACTACACCCCTCCCTATTTCTGTAAACACCTCCAGCCCCTACAACCCTCCCTGTCTCTGTAACCTCCTCCAGCCCCTTCACCCCTCCCTATCTCTGTCACCTCCTCCAGCCCCTACACCCCTCCCTATCTCTGTAACCTCCTCCAACCCCTACACCCCTCCCAACCTCTGTAGCCTCCTCCAGCCACTACACTCCGCCCTATCTCTGTAACCTCCTCCAGCCCCTAAACCCCTCCCTATCTCTTTAACTTCCTCCATCCTCTACACCTCTCCCTATCTCTGTAACCTCCTCCAGCCCCTACAACCCTCCTTATCTCTGTAACCTCCTCCAGCCCCTACACCCCTCCCTATCTCTGTAACCTCCTCCAGCCCCTACACCCCTCCCTATCTCTGTAACCTCCTCCAGCCCCTACACCCCCTCCCTATCTCTGCAACCTCCTACAGACCTTACAACCCTCCCTATCTATGTCACAATCTCCAGCTCTTACACCCCTCCCTAGCTCTTCAACCTCCTCCATCCCCTGCACCACTCCCTATCTCAGAAAACTCCTCCATCCCCTGCACCACTCCCTATCCCTGTAACCTCCTCCAGCCCCTACACCCCTCCCTATCTGTAAATTCCTCCAGCCCCTACACCCCTCCCTATCTCTGTAACCTCCTCCAGCACCTACACCCCTCCCTTTCTCTGTAAAATCCTCCAGCCCCAATACACCTCCCTATCTCTGTTATCTCCTCCAGACTCTACATCCATCCCTATCTCTGTAACCTCCTCCAGCCCCTAGAACACACCCTCTCTCTGCAACCTCCTCCAGCCCGTACACCCCTCCCTATCTCTGTAACCTCCTCTGTCCCCTACACCCCCCTATCTAATTATATTCCTCCAGCCCCTACATCCCGCCCTATCTCTGTAACCTCCTCCAGCCACTACACCCTTCCCTATCTCTGTAAAGTCCTCCAAACCCTACACCCTTCATTATTTCTGGAACCTCCTCCAACCCCTACACCCCTCCCTATTTCTGTAACCTCCTCCAGCCACAAAACCACCGCCCTATCTCTATAAACTCCTCCATCCCCGGCAAGACACCCTATCTCTGCAACCTCGTCCAGCCACTACACCCCTCCCTATCTCTGTAACCTCCTCCAGCCCCTACACCCCACCCTATCTCTGTATATCCTCTGCACCCCGTCCTATCGATATAACCTCCTCCAGCCCCTACAACCCTCCCTATCTCTGTAACCTCCTCCAAACTCCTATAATGCTCCCGAGGTCTGTAACCTGCTACCGTCACTCCCCTCCCTATCTCTGTAACCTCCTCCAGGCCCTACACCCCTCCCTATCTCTGTAACCTCCTCCAGCCCTACACCCCTCCCTATCTCTGTAACCTCCTCCAGCCCCTAGAACATACTCTCTCTCTGCAACCTCCTCCAGCCCGTACACACCTCCCTATCTCAGTATCCTCCTCTGTCCCCTACACCCCCCGATCTAATTAACCTCCTCCAGCCCCTACACCACGCCCTATCTCTGTAACCTCCTCCAGCCACTACACCCTTCCCTATCTCTGTAAAGTCCTCCAAACCCTACACCCTTCACTATCTCTGTAACCTCCTCCAACCCCGACACCCCTCCCTATCTCTGTAATCTCCTCCAGCACCTACACCCCTCCCTATCTCGGTAAACTCCTCCACCCCCTACACCCCTCCCTATCTCTGTAACCTCCTCCAGTACCTACACCCCTCCCTATCTCTGTAACCTCTTCCAGCCCCGACACCCCTCCCTATCTCTGTAATCTCCTCCAGCACCTACACCCCTCCCTATCTCGGTAAACTCCTCCAGCCCCTACACCCCTCCCTATCTCTGTAACCTCCTCCAGTCCCTACACCCCTCCCTATCTCTGTAACCTCCTCCAGTACCTACACCCCTCCCAATTCCTGTAACCTCCTCCAGCCCCTACAAACCTCCCTAGCTCTGTAACCTCCTCCAAACCCTACACCCCTCACTATCTCTGTAACCACCTCCAGCCCTTACACCCCTCCCTATCTCTGTAACCTCCTACAAACCCTACACCCCTCCCTATCTCTGTAACCTCCTCCAGCCCCTACACCCCTCCCTATCTCTGTAACCTGTTCCAGCCCCTATACCCCTCCCTATCTCTGTAACCTCCTCCAGCCCACACACCCCTCCCCATCTCTGTAACCTCCTCAAGCCCCTACACCCCTCCCTATCTCTGTAACCTCCTCCAGCTCCTACACCCCTCCCTATCACTGTAACCTCCTCCAGCCCCTACACCCCTCCCTATCTCTGTAACCTCCTCCAGCCCCTACACCCCTCCCTATCTCTGTAACCTCCTCCAGCCCCTACACCCCTCCCTATCTCTGTAACCTCCTCCAAACCCCTACGCCACTCCCTATCTCTGTAACTTCCTCCAACCCCTACACCCCTCCCTATCTCTGTAACCTCCTCCAAACCCCTACTCCTCTCCCTATCTCTGTAACTTCCTCCAACCCCTACACCCCTCCCTATCTCTGTAAGCACCTCCAGCCCCTGCACCCCTCCCTATCACTGTAAATTTCTCTGGCCTTTACACCCCTCCCTATATTTGTAACCGTCTCCAGTCCCTCCAACTATCCCAATTTCTTAAACTTCCTCCAAACCACTACAATCCTCCCTATCTCTGTAACCTCCTCCGTCCCCTACACCAATCACTATCTTTGTAACCTCCTCCAGCCACTACACCCCTCCCAATCTCTGCAATCTCCTCCAGCCCCTCCACAACTCCCTATCTCCGTATACATCCTGCTGCCCCTATACCGCTCCGTATCTCTGTAACCTCCTCCAAACCCAACACCCCTCCATATCTCTGACACCTCCACAAGCACCTGCACCCCTCCCTATCTCTGTAACCTCCTTCAGACCCTACACCCCTCCCTATCTCTGTAACCTCCTCCAGCCCAGACAATGCTCCTGAGGTCAGTAACATCCCCCAGACAGTAAAAACCTCACTCTATCTGAAATCTCCTCCAAAACCTACAGCCCACACTATCTCTGTAAGCTCTTCCAGCCACTACACCCGTCCCTATCTCAGTAACCTCCTCCAAACCCTACACCCTTCACTATCTCTGTAACCTCCTCCAGCCACAAAACCCCCTCCCTATCTCTGAGACCTCCACCAGCACCAGAACCCCTCCATATCTCTGTAACCTCCTGCAGAAACTACACCCCTCCCTATTTCTGTAAACACCTCCAGCCCCTACAACCCTCCCTGTCTCTGTAACCTCCTCCAGCCCCTTCACCCCTCCCTATCTCTGTCACCTCCTCCAGCCCCTACACCCCTCCCTATCTCTGTAACCTCCTCCAACCCCTACACCCCTCCCAACCTCTGTAGCCTCCTCCAGCCACTACACTCCGCCCTATCTCTGTAACCTCCTCCAGCCCCTAAACCCCTCCCTATCTCTTTAACTTCCTCCATCCTCTACACCTCTCCCTATCTCTGTAACCTCCTCCAGCCCCTACAACCCTCCTTATCTCTGTAACCTCCTCCAGCCCCTACACCCCTCCCTATCTCTGTAACCTCCTCCAGCCCCTACACCCCTCCCTATCTCTGTAACCTCCTCCAGCCCCTACACCCCCTCCCTATCTCTGCAACCTCCTACAGACCTTACAACCCTCCCTATCTATGTCACAATCTCCAGCTCTTACACCCCTCCCTAGCTCTTCAACCTCCTCCATCCCCTGCACCACTCCCTATCTCAGAAAACTCCTCCATCCCCTGCACCACTCCCTATCCCTGTAACCTCCTCCAGCCCCTACACCCCTCCCTATCTGTAAATTCCTCCAGCCCCTACACCCCTCCCTATCTCTGTAACCTCCTCCAGCACCTACACCCCTCCCTTTCTCTGTAAAATCCTCCAGCCCCAATACACCTCCCTATCTCTGTTATCTCCTCCAGACTCTACATCCATCCCTATCTCTGTAACCTCCTCCAGCCCCTAGAACACACCCTCTCTCTGCAACCTCCTCCAGCCCGTACACCCCTCCCTATCTCTGTAACCTCCTCTGTCCCCTACACCCCCCTATCTAATTATATTCCTCCAGCCCCTACATCCCGCCCTATCTCTGTAACCTCCTCCAGCCACTACACCCTTCCCTATCTCTGTAAAGTCCTCCAAACCCTACACCCTTCATTATTTCTGGAACCTCCTCCAACCCCTACACCCCTCCCTATTTCTGTAACCTCCTCCAGCCACAAAACCACCGCCCTATCTCTATAAACTCCTCCATCCCCGGCAAGACACCCTATCTCTGCAACCTCGTCCAGCCACTACACCCCTCCCTATCTCTGTAACCTCCTCCAGCCCCTACACCCCACCCTATCTCTGTATATCCTCTGCACCCCGTCCTATCGATATAACCTCCTCCAGCCCCTACAACCCTCCCTATCTCTGTAACCTCCTCCAAACTCCTATAATGCTCCCGAGGTCTGTAACCTGCTACCGTCACTCCCCTCCCTATCTCTGTAACCTCCTCCAGGCCCTACACCCCTCCCTATCTCTGTAACCTCCTCCAGCCCTACACCCCTCCCTATCTCTGTAACCTCCTCCAGCCCCTAGAACATACTCTCTCTCTGCAACCTCCTCCAGCCCGTACACACCTCCCTATCTCAGTATCCTCCTCTGTCCCCTACACCCCCCGATCTAATTAACCTCCTCCAGCCCCTACACCACGCCCTATCTCTGTAACCTCCTCCAGCCACTACACCCTTCCCTATCTCTGTAAAGTCCTCCAAACCCTACACCCTTCACTATCTCTGTAACCTCCTCCAACCCCGACACCCCTCCCTATCTCTGTAATCTCCTCCAGCACCTACACCCCTCCCTATCTCGGTAAACTCCTCCACCCCCTACACCCCTCCCTATCTCTGTAACCTCCTCCAGTACCTACACCCCTCCCTATCTCTGTAACCTCTTCCAGCCCCGACACCCCTCCCTATCTCTGTAATCTCCTCCAGCACCTACACCCCTCCCTATCTCGGTAAACTCCTCCAGCCCCTACACCCCTCCCTATCTCTGTAACCTCCTCCAGTCCCTACACCCCTCCCTATCTCTGTAACCTCCTCCAGTACCTACACCCCTCCCAATTCCTGTAACCTCCTCCAGCCCCTACAAACCTCCCTAGCTCTGTAACCTCCTCCAAACCCTACACCCCTCACTATCTCTGTAACCACCTCCAGCCCTTACACCCCTCCCTATCTCTGTAACCTCCTACAAACCCTACACCCCTCCCTATCTCTGTAACCTCCTCCAGCCCCTACACCCCTCCCTATCTCTGTAACCTGTTCCAGCCCCTATACCCCTCCCTATCTCTGTAACCTCCTCCAGCCCACACACCCCTCCCCATCTCTGTAACCTCCTCAAGCCCCTACACCCCTCCCTATCTCTGTAACCTCCTCCAGCTCCTACACCCCTCCCTATCACTGTAACCTCCTCCAGCCCCTACACCCCTCCCTATCTCTGTAACCTCCTCCAGCCCCTACACCCCTCCCTATCTCTGTAACCTCCTCCAGCCCCTACACCCCTCCCTATCTCTGTAACCTCCTCCAAACCCCTACGCCACTCCCTATCTCTGTAACTTCCTCCAACCCCTACACCCCTCCCTATCTCTGTAACCTCCTCCAAACCCCTACTCCTCTCCCTATCTCTGTAACTTCCTCCAACCCCTACACCCCTCCCTATCTCTGTAAGCACCTCCAGCCCCTGCACCCCTCCCTATCACTGTAAATTTCTCTGGCCTTTACACCCCTCCCTATATTTGTAACCGTCTCCAGTCCCTCCAACTATCCCAATTTCTTAAACTTCCTCCAAACCACTACAATCCTCCCTATCTCTGTAACCTCCTCCGTCCCCTACACCAATCACTATCTTTGTAACCTCCTCCAGCCACTACACCCCTCCCAATCTCTGCAATCTCCTCCAGCCCCTCCACAACTCCCTATCTCCGTATACATCCTGCTGCCCCTATACCGCTCCGTATCTCTGTAACCTCCTCCAAACCCAACACCCCTCCATATCTCTGACACCTCCACAAGCACCTGCACCCCTCCCTATCTCTGTAACCTCCTTCAGACCCTACACCCCTCCCTATCTCTGTAACCTCCTCCAGCCCAGACAATGCTCCTGAGGTCAGTAACATCCCCCAGACAGTAAAAACCTCACTCTATCTGAAATCTCCTCCAAAACCTACAGCCCACACTATCTCTGTAAGCTCTTCCAGCCACTACACCCGTCCCTATCTCAGTAACCTCCTCCAAACCCTACACCCTTCACTATCTCTGTAACCTCCTCCAGCCACAAAACCCCCTCCCTATCTCTGAGACCTCCACCAGCACCAGAACCCCTCCATATCTCTGTAACCTCCTGCAGAAACTACACCCCTCCCTATTTCTGTAAACACCTCCAGCCCCTACAACCCTCCCTGTCTCTGTAACCTCCTCCAGCCCCTTCACCCCTCCCTATCTCTGTCACCTCCTCCAGCCCCTACACCCCTCCCTATCTCTGTAACCTCCTCCAACCCCTACACCCCTCCCAACCTCTGTAGCCTCCTCCAGCCACTACACTCCGCCCTATCTCTGTAACCTCCTCCAGCCCCTAAACCCCTCCCTATCTCTTTAACTTCCTCCATCCTCTACACCTCTCCCTATCTCTGTAACCTCCTCCAGCCCCTACAACCCTCCTTATCTCTGTAACCTCCTCCAGCCCCTACACCCCTCCCTATCTCTGTAACCTCCTCCAGCCCCTACACCCCTCCCTATCTCTGTAACCTCCTCCAGCCCCTACACCCCCTCCCTATCTCTGCAACCTCCTACAGACCTTACAACCCTCCCTATCTATGTCACAATCTCCAGCTCTTACACCCCTCCCTAGCTCTTCAACCTCCTCCATCCCCTGCACCACTCCCTATCTCAGAAAACTCCTCCATCCCCTGCACCACTCCCTATCCCTGTAACCTCCTCCAGCCCCTACACCCCTCCCTATCTGTAAATTCCTCCAGCCCCTACACCCCTCCCTATCTCTGTAACCTCCTCCAGCACCTACACCCCTCCCTTTCTCTGTAAAATCCTCCAGCCCCAATACACCTCCCTATCTCTGTTATCTCCTCCAGACTCTACATCCATCCCTATCTCTGTAACCTCCTCCAGCCCCTAGAACACACCCTCTCTCTGCAACCTCCTCCAGCCCGTACACCCCTCCCTATCTCTGTAACCTCCTCTGTCCCCTACACCCCCCTATCTAATTATATTCCTCCAGCCCCTACATCCCGCCCTATCTCTGTAACCTCCTCCAGCCACTACACCCTTCCCTATCTCTGTAAAGTCCTCCAAACCCTACACCCTTCATTATTTCTGGAACCTCCTCCAACCCCTACACCCCTCCCTATTTCTGTAACCTCCTCCAGCCACAAAACCACCGCCCTATCTCTATAAACTCCTCCATCCCCGGCAAGACACCCTATCTCTGCAACCTCGTCCAGCCACTACACCCCTCCCTATCTCTGTAACCTCCTCCAGCCCCTACACCCCACCCTATCTCTGTATATCCTCTGCACCCCGTCCTATCGATATAACCTCCTCCAGCCCCTACAACCCTCCCTATCTCTGTAACCTCCTCCAAACTCCTATAATGCTCCCGAGGTCTGTAACCTGCTACCGTCACTCCCCTCCCTATCTCTGTAACCTCCTCCAGGCCCTACACCCCTCCCTATCTCTGTAACCTCCTCCAGCCCTACACCCCTCCCTATCTCTGTAACCTCCTCCAGCCCCTAGAACATACTCTCTCTCTGCAACCTCCTCCAGCCCGTACACACCTCCCTATCTCAGTATCCTCCTCTGTCCCCTACACCCCCCGATCTAATTAACCTCCTCCAGCCCCTACACCACGCCCTATCTCTGTAACCTCCTCCAGCCACTACACCCTTCCCTATCTCTGTAAAGTCCTCCAAACCCTACACCCTTCACTATCTCTGTAACCTCCTCCAACCCCGACACCCCTCCCTATCTCTGTAATCTCCTCCAGCACCTACACCCCTCCCTATCTCGGTAAACTCCTCCACCCCCTACACCCCTCCCTATCTCTGTAACCTCCTCCAGTACCTACACCCCTCCCTATCTCTGTAACCTCTTCCAGCCCCGACACCCCTCCCTATCTCTGTAATCTCCTCCAGCACCTACACCCCTCCCTATCTCGGTAAACTCCTCCAGCCCCTACACCCCTCCCTATCTCTGTAACCTCCTCCAGTCCCTACACCCCTCCCTATCTCTGTAACCTCCTCCAGTACCTACACCCCTCCCAATTCCTGTAACCTCCTCCAGCCCCTACAAACCTCCCTAGCTCTGTAACCTCCTCCAAACCCTACACCCCTCACTATCTCTGTAACCACCTCCAGCCCTTACACCCCTCCCTATCTCTGTAACCTCCTACAAACCCTACACCCCTCCCTATCTCTGTAACCTCCTCCAGCCCCTACACCCCTCCCTATCTCTGTAACCTGTTCCAGCCCCTATACCCCTCCCTATCTCTGTAACCTCCTCCAGCCCACACACCCCTCCCCATCTCTGTAACCTCCTCAAGCCCCTACACCCCTCCCTATCTCTGTAACCTCCTCCAGCTCCTACACCCCTCCCTATCACTGTAACCTCCTCCAGCCCCTACACCCCTCCCTATCTCTGTAACCTCCTCCAGCCCCTACACCCCTCCCTATCTCTGTAACCTCCTCCAGCCCCTACACCCCTCCCTATCTCTGTAACCTCCTCCAAGCCCCAACAACCCTCCCTATCTCTGTAACCTCCTCCAGCCCCTACACCCCTCCCTATCTCTGTAACCTCCTCCAGCCGCTACAACCCTCTCTATCTCTGTAACCTCCTCGAGCCCCTACACCCATCCCTATCTCTGTAACCTCCTCCAGCCCCTACACCCCTCCATATCTCTGTAACCTCCTCCACCCCTACACCTCTCCCTATCCCTGTAACCTCCTCCAGCCCCTACACTCCTCCCTATCTCTGTAACCTCCTCCACCCCTACACCCCTCCCTATCTCTGTAACCTCCTCCATCCCCTGCACCTCTCCCTATCTCTATAACCTCCTCCAGTGCCTACACCACTCCCTATCTCTGTAACCTCCTCCAGTCCCTACACCGCTCCCTATCTCTGTAATCTCCTTCAAGACCCTACAACCCTCCCTATCTCTGTAACCTGATCCATCCACTGCACACTTCCCTATCTATATAACCTCCGCCAAGTTCCTCCAACACTCCCAATTTCTGTAATCTCCTCCTGCTCCTGTAATGCTCCCTAACTCTGTAACGTCCTCCAAACCCCTACTCCAATCCCTATCTCTGTAACTTCCTCCAACCCCTACACCCCTCCCTATCTCTGTAACGTCCTCCAAACCCCTACGCCACTCCCTATCTCTGTAACCTCCTCCATCCCCTACACTCCGCCCTATTTCTGTAACCTCCTCCAGCCCCTAAACCCCTCCCTATCTCTTTAACCTCCTCCATCCCCTACACACCTCCTTATCTCTGTAATCTCCTCCAGCCCCTACACCCCTCCCTATCTCTGTAACCTCCTCCAGCCCCTACACCCCTCCCTATCTCTGTAACCTCCTCCAGCTCCTACACACCTCCGTATCCCTGAAACCACCTCCAGCCCCTACACCCCTCCCTATCCCTGTAACCTCCTCCAGCCCCTACACCCCTCCCTATCTCTGTAAATTCCTCCAGCACCTACACCCCTCCCTATCTCTGTAATCTGCTCCAGCCTCTACATCCATCCCTATCTCTGTAAACTCCTGCAGCCCCTACACCACAGCCTCTCTCTGTAACCTCTTGCAGACCATACACCCCTCGCTATCTCTATAACCTCCTCCAGCCCCTAAACCACTCTCTCTCTCTGTAACCTCCTTCAGCCCCTACAACCCTCCCTATCTCGATAACCTCCTAGAGCCCCGACACCCCTCCCTAACTCTGTAACCTCCTCCAGCTCCTACACACCTCCCTATCTCTGTAACCTCCTCCAGCTCCTACATCCCTCCCTATCTCTGTCTGTCTGCAGCCCCTACACGCCTCCCTATCTCTGTAAACTCCTCCAGCCACTACACCCCTCCCTATCTCTGTAACCTCCTCCAGCCACAAAACCCCCTCCCTATCTCTATAAACTCCTCCAGCCCCGGCACGACACCCTATCTCTGCAACCTCCTCCAGCCACTACACCCCTCCCTATCTCCGTAACCTCCTCCACCCCCTACACCCCACCCTATCTCTGTAACCTCCTCCAACCACTACAACCCTCCCTATCGCTGTAACCTCCTCCAGCCCCTACACCCCTCCCTATCTCTGTAACCTCCTCCAGCCCCTACACCCCTCCCTATCCCTGTAACCTCCTCCAGCCCCTACACCCCTCCCTATCTCTGTAATCTCCTCCAGCCCCTACACCCCTCCCTATCTCTGTAACCTCCTCCAGCCCCTACACCCCTTCCTATCTCTGTAACCTCCTCCAGCTCCTACACACCTCCGTATCCCTGAAACCACCTCCAGCCCCTACACCCCTCCCTATCCCTGTAACCTCCTCCAGCCCCTACACCCCTCCCTATCTCTGTAATCTGCTCCAGCCTCTACATCCATCCCTATCTCTGTAAACTCCTCCAGCCCCTACACCCCTCCCTATCTCTGTAACCTCCTCCAGCCCCTACACCCCTCCCTATCTCTGTAACCCCCTCCAGCCCCTACACCCCTCCCTATCTCTGTAATCTGCTCCAGCCTCTACATCCATCCCTATCTCTGTAAACTCCTCCAGCCCCTACACCACAGCCTCTCTCTGTAACCTCTTGCAGACCATACACCCCTCCCTATCTCTATAACCTCCTCCCGCCCCTAAACCACTCCCTCTCTCTGTAACCTTCTTTATCACTCCCACCCTCATTCTCTCTGTAACCTCTGCATACACTAATCTCCCGTGGCATTGCTCACAGTGAGTCAGATAGAACACAGAACTCCCGTGGCATTGCTCACGTTGAGTCAGATAAAACACTGATCCCCCATCATATTACTCACAATGAATCAGGTAAATCACTGATCTCGTGTGGCATTGCTCACAGTGAGTCAGATAAAACACTGATCTCCCGTGGCATTGCTCCAGTGCATCAGGTAATACACTGATTTCCACCGCATCACTCACAGTAAATCAGATGATACACAGCTCTCATCTAGATTTGCTGACAGTATTTTGAGTAGTATACTGACACCTCGTGGCATTGCTCACAGTGTGTCAGATGATGGCTGGATATCCCGTGGGATTGTTCATAACAAGTCAATTGATGGATGGATGTCCCGTGGCATTGCTCACAATGAGTCAGATAAACCACAATTCTACCATGGCATTTCTCACAGTGAGTCGGATAATACACTAATATCCTGTGGCATTGCTCACGGTGAGTCAGACAGAACATTGATCTCCTGTGGCATTGCTCACAGTGAGTCAGATAGAAGACTAATCTCCCGTGGCATTGCTCACAGTGAATCGCACAACACACTGATCACCCGTGGCATTGCTCACAGTGAATCAGATAATGCACTGATCTCCCGTGGCATTTCTCACAGTGAGTCGGATAATACACTAATATCCCGTGGCATTTCTCACAGTGAGTTGGATAATACACTAATATCCTGTGGCATTGCTCACGGTGAGTCAGACAGAACATTGATCTCCTGTGGCATTGCTCACAGTGAGTCAGATAGAAGACTAATCTCCCGTGGCATTGCTCACAGTGAATCGGACAACACACTGATCACCCGTGGCATTGCTCACAGTGAATCAGATAATGCACTGATCTCCCGTGGCATTGCTCACAGTGAGTCAGATAGAACACTGATCTCCTGTGGCATTGCTCACAGTAAGTCAGATGGAACGCTGATCTCCTGTGGCATTGTTCACCATGTGTCAGATAATACACTAATATCCTGTGGCATTGCTCACACTGAGTCAGTCAGGTAGGACACTAATATCCTGTGGCATTGCTCACACTGAGTCAGATAGAACATTGATCTCCCATGGCATTGCTCACACTGAGTTAGATAGAACACTAATCTCCCGTGGCATTGCTCACAGTGAGGCAGATAATACACTGATCTCCCGTGGCATTGTTCACAGTGAGTCAGATAAAACACTAATCTCCCATGGCAATGCTCACAGTGAGTCAGATAGAACACTAATCTCCCGTGGCATTGCTCACATTGAGTCAGATAATACATTGACATCCCGTGGCATTGCTCACAGTGAGTCAGATAGAACACTAATCTCCCATGGCGTTGCTCACAGTGAGTCACATAGAACACTAGTCTCCCGTAGCATTTCTCACAGTGAATCAGATAATACACTAATATCCCATGGCATTGCTCACAGTGAGTCAGATAAAACACTAATCTCATGTGGCATTGCTCATAGTGAGTCAGATCGAACACTAATCTCCTGTGCCATTGCTCACAGTGAATCGGACAATACACTGATCATCTGTGGCATTGCTCACAGTGAATCAGATAATGCACTGATCTCCCATGGCATTGCTCACAGTGAGTCAGATAGAACACTAATCTCCCGTGGCATTGCTCACAGTGAGTCAGATGGAACGCTGATCTCCCATGGCATTGTTCACTATGAGTCAGATAAAACACTGATCTCCTGTGGCATTGCTCACAGTGAGTCAGATGAAACACTGATCTCCCGTGGCATTGCTCACAGTGAGTCACATAGAACACTAATCTCCCGTGGCATTGCTCACAGTGAGTCGGATAATACACTAATATCCCATGGCATTGCTCACAGTGAGTCATACAGAACACTAATCTCATGTGGTATTGCTCACAGTGAGTCAGATAGAACACTAATTTCCCGTGGCATTGTTCACCATGAGTCAGATAAAACACTGATCTCCCGTGGCATTGCTCACAGTGAGTCAGATAGAACACTGATCTCCTGTGGCATTGCTCACAGTGAGTCAGATGGAACGCTGATCCCCCATGGCATTGTTCACCATGAGTCAGATAAAACACTAATCTCCCATGGCATTGCTCAGTGAGCCGGATAGAACATTGATCACCCATGGCAATGCTCACAGTGAATCAGATAATACACTGACATCCCGTGGCATTGCTCACAGTGAGACAGATTGAACACTGATCTCCCGTGGCAATGCTCACAATGAGTCAGATAATACACTGATCTCCCATGGCATTGCTCCAGTGCATCAGGTAATACACTGATTTCCACCGCATCACTCACAGTAAATCAGATGATACACAGCTCTCATCTAGATTTGCTGACAGTATTTTGAGTAGTATACTGATGCCTCGTGGCATTGCTCACAATGTGTCAGATGATGGCTGGATATCCCGTGGGATTGCTCATAACAAGTCAATTGATGGATGGATGCCCGGTGGCTTTGCTCACGGTGAGTCAGAGGGTGGATGGATGTCCCGTGGCATTGCTCACGATAACCCGGGTGATGGATGGATGCCCCGTGGCATTGCTCATGATGAGTCAGATCGAACACTGATCTCCCGTGGCATTGCTCACAGTGAGTCAGATAGAACACTAACTCACGGTGAGTAGGGGAATGGATGGAGGTCCCGTGGCATTGCTCATGATGAGTCAGATGGTTGACTGTATTATACAAAGGCCAATGATGTGCACAACGTGTAAATCTGCTGCTGAGATAAAGCAGTCTTTTCAAGTTAATGGGCTGGAGGTGACTTTAACTTTCTGATTGTGCAAAGCAGGTTATAGTGAATCACCCAGCTATTATCCTTCCGATTTTTGGTGATCTGCACATTACAAGTCAGAACCCTGGTTCTGTGTCATTTTTAAGGCCAATTAAGAGGCTACAGATATTCTGGCTCTGGTGTGGTCTGTAGCTGGGATATTTCTCGATTCTGTTCAAATACCTGACCAACCATCTCAGTTATACTTTGGCAGTAATTTGCCACGTAGCTAAGCTGCCTGTTAACGCACACTCCATTGGTGTGACAGCACTTGTGGATCTCCCTTGCCATTGCTCGCAGTCCATTGTCCATTATGCACACATATCGTGATACTGCAGGAGGTGCCGACATCATCACAGGTCACAGGTCAAAAGCGGGTCACAGGTCAGGTTGTATTCTTATCACACAAAGCTCTACGGGAACATACCCACCAATTGGCAGCTCCAATACTTAGACTTTGTCAACATTCACATACCCAGGTTTGAAATGGGAATGCTTAAATATTTGAAAACAAGGACATGTCCAGAGGGAAAGGGAAAGGGGAAGTGAGCCAGCACAGGCACAATGGGCAGAATGGCCTCCAGGTCTGTGAGATTATTTCGTTGTTGGTCTGGCCTAAAGGCCTCTCCTATCTAAAGGCCCAGGCTTCAGAATGAGATCAGAGTTAACATGCTTAAAGTTGGTGGGGATGGAGGTGTGGGAGATGTGTAGAACGAACCTCCACATCTCTGTAACCTCCGCCAGCCCCTTCACCCCTCCCTATATCTGTAACCTCCTCCAGCCCCTACACCCCTCCCTATCTCTGTAACCTCCTCCAGCCCTTACACCCCTCCCTATCTCTGCAACCTCCGCCAGCCCCTTCACCCCTCCCTATATCTGTAACCTCCTCCAGCCCCTACACCCCTCCCTATCTCTGTAACCTCCTCCAGCCCCTACACCCCTCCCTATCTCTGTAACCTCCACCAGCCCCTACACCCCTCCCTATCTCTGTAGCCTCCTCCAGCCCCTACACCCCTCCCTATCTCTGTAACCTCCACCAGCCCCTACACCCCTCCCTATCTCTGTAACCTCCGCCAGCCCCTACACCCCTCCCTATCTCTGTAACCTCCTCCAGCCCCTACACCCCTCCCTATCTCTGTAACCTCCTCCAGCCCCTACACCCCTCCCTATCTCTGTAACCTCCTCCAGCCCCTACACCCCTCCCTATCTCTGTAACCTCCTCCAGCCCCTACACCCCTCCCTATCTCTGTAACCTCCTCCAAGCCCCAAATCCCTCTTAAGCTCTCCATCAAACACTCCCAGGACAGGTACAGCACGGGGTTAGATACAGAGTAAAGCTCCCTCTACACTGTCCCCATCAAACACTCCCAGGGCAGGTACAGCACAGGGTTAGATACAAAGTAAAGCTCCCTCTACACTGTCCCCATCAAACACTCGCAGGACAGGTACAGCACGGGGTTAGATACAGAGTAAAGCTCCCTCTACACCGTCCCCATCAAACACTCCCAGGGCAGGTACAGAATGGGGTCAGATACAGAGTAAATCTCCCTCTACACTGTCCCCATCAAACACTCCCAGGACAGGTACAGCACGCGGTTAGATACAGAGTAAAGTTCCCTCTACGCCGTCCCCATCTTACGCTCCCAGGACAGGTACAGCACGGGGTTAGATACAGAGTAAAGCTCCCTCTACACTGTCCCCATCAAACACTCCCAGGACAGGGACAGCACGGGGTTAGATACAGAGTAAAGCTCCCTCTACACTGTCCCCATCAAACACTCCCAGGACAGGTACAGCACGGGGTTAGATACAGTTAAAGCTCCCTCTACACTGTCCCCATCAAACACTCCCAGGACAGGTACAGCACGGGGTTAGATACAGAGCAAAGCTCCCTCTACACTGTCCCCATCAAACACTCCCAGGACAGGGACAGCACGGGGTTAGATACAGAGTAAAGCCCCGTCTACACTGTCCCCATCAAACACTCCCAGGACAGGTAGAGCACGGGGTTAGATACAGAGTAAAGCTCCCTCTACACTGTCCCCATCAAACACTCCCAGGACAGGTACAGCACGGGGTTAGATACAGAGTAAAGCTCCCTCTACACTGTCCCCATCAAACACTCCCAGGACAGGTACAGCACGGGGTTAGATACAGAGTCAAGCTCCCTCTACACTGTCCCCATCAAACACTCCCAGGACAGGTACAGCACGGGGTTAGATACAGAGTAAAGCTCCCTCTACAGTGTCCCCATCAAACTCCCAGGACAGGTACAGCACGGGGTTAGATACAGAGTAAATCTCCCTCTACACTGTCCCCATCAAACACTCCCAGGACAGGTACAGCACGGGGTTAGATACAGAGTAAAGCTCCCTTTACACTGTCCCCATCAAACACTCCCAGGACAGGTACAGCACGGGGTTAGATACAGAGTAAAGCTCCCTCTACACTGTCCCCATCAAACACTCCCAGGGCAGGTACAGCACATTGTCGATGCCATCAGGAGCTCAAATGTCACATGGACATAATTACCGGTGATGAAACCTCCAGGAATGGCTCCCTGCAGAGTTGGCAACCTGAACCCCTGCCACATGACGCCAGGAATTCTCCACCTTGCATGTTTCCAGCTCGATCTGGAGTCGTGGTGCCTGAATACGAAGGTATTCAGTGTTTCTCAGCATCTCTTCCATCGAGCGACACATGCCTCCGTTCCAGTTAGTCCGGACTTGGTCTGATGATAAACTCTCGGCATTGTTTCTGCTCGATCCTCTGAGTTTGGAGATGTCAGATGCGGTCATGAGCGCTGGCGTAAGGTATCTGCCTTTCCATGTTCTGAGGGGTCCTTATCTCTCCATCAGCTGCCACTGGTGCTGCTGTAACCAAATCTCATTGGCTTTGCGCCAGACCCTGCCTTGTTCCACATGTACGACGTGACCATACGCATGTCTACCTCCACCTCGCTCGAGTCTGAGCTGTGACTGCTTATCCAACGTCCAACCCCAGGTGAGCAGGAACTTTCCTCCAATTAACTATCGGGAAGGCTGAAGCCATTCCCTTCGGTCCCCGCTTCAGTCTCCGTTCCCTAGCAACGGACTCTATCCCGTCCTCCCGGCGACACTCTGAGGCTGGTTTAGCCTGTCCGCAACCTCGGTGTGGTGGTTGACCCCCAAGGTGGGTTTCCCACCACGTATCTTGCACCATCACGTAGCCCCACCTCCGTAACAGTGCCCAACAACGCCCCATAGAGTCACCGAATTATACAGGCCCTTCAGCCCATCGTGTCCGTGCTGTCCCATCAAGCACCTAGCCATTCTAATCCCATTTTCCAGCACTCTCCCAGCCCCGTGCGCTATGACGTTTCAAGTGCCCTTCCAAATACTTCTTAAATGTTGTCAACGCTCCTTAAACGTCAGCCCTTCCCCTGCTGAACCTTTACAGTCTCACACCCCAGGGAGCTGCAGGTTCTCAGCCGTTGAGGATGTTCGACACTGAGGGTGAGCTTTTTGAGAATCGAGGGATCAGGCCGGGAGGTCAGAGAGGGTCATTGGAGCCATTGTGGCACAGGAAGAGGCCATTTGACACTTTGAGCTCACGCTGGTTCTCTATCCAGTCAATCTCATTCACCCGCTCTACACAGTTATCAGGTGGAGGTAATGCAGAAGCTTATATTGATCTTATTAAATTAAATTAAACTGATCTTACTAAATCCTGGCTGCAGTAGCAGGTCAGAGGCTAGGAATCCTGCGGCGAGTAACTCACCCCCTGACTCCCCAAAGCCTGTCGCAGAAACATAGTAAATAGGAGCAGGAGGAGGCCATTCGGCCCTTCGAGCCTGCTCCGTCATTCATTATGATCATGGCTGATCATCCAACTCAATAGCCTGTTCCCGCTTTCTCCCCCATACCCTTTGACCACTTTCGCCCCAAGAGCTATATCTAACTCCTTCTGGAATACATACAATGTTTTGGTCTCAACTACTTTCTGTGGTAACGAATTCCACAGGCTCACCACTCTCTGGGTGAAGAAATTTCTCCTCATCTCAGTCCTAAATGGTCTACCCGGTATCCTTAGACTGTGACCCCTGGCTCTGGACTCCCCCACCATCGGGAACATCCTTCCTGCATCTACCCTGTCCAGTCCTGTTAGAATTTTATAGGTTTCTATGAGATCCCCCTCATTCTTCTGAACTCCAGCGAATATAATCCTAACCAACTCAATCTCTCCTCATATGTCAGTCCCGCCATCCCAGGAATCAGTCAGGTAAACATTCGCTGCTCTCCCTCTATAGCAAGTACATTCTTCCTCAGATAAGGAGACCAAAACTGCACACAATATTCCAGGTATGGTCTCACTAAGGCACTGTACAATTGCAGCAAGACATCCCTACTCGAGTATACTCGAATCCTCTGGCTATGAAGGCCAACATACCATTTGCCGTCTTTACCGCCTGCTGCACCTGCATGCTTACCTTCAGCAACTGGTGTACAAGGACACCCAGGTCTCGTTGCACATTCCCCTCTCTCAATTTATAGCCACAGTCTACAAGGCACAAGTCAGGAGTGCGATGGAATACTCCCCACTTGCCTGGATGAGTGCAGCTCCCACAACACTCAAGAAGCTCGACGCCATCCAGGACAAAGCAGCCCCGCTTGATCGGCACCCCATCCACAAACATTCACTCCCTCCACCACCGACGCACAGTAGCAGCAGCGTGTGTACCATCTACAAGAGGCACTGCAGGAACTCACCGAGGCTCCTCAGACACCACCTTCCAAACCCACGACCACTACCATCTAGAAGGACAAGGGCAGCAGACACATGGGGACACCACCACCTGGAAGTTCCCCTCCCAGCCACTCACCATCCTGACTTGGAAATATATCGCCGTTCCTTCACTGTCACTGGGTCAAAATCCTGGAACTCCCTCCCTAACAGCACGGTGGGTGTACCTACACCACAGGGGACTGAAGCGGCTCAAGAAGGCGGCTCACCCACCACCTTCTCAAGGGGGCAATTAGGGGATGGGGCAATAAATGCTGGCTTAACCAGTGATGTCAATGTCTGGTGAAAGAATATATAAAAAGGTGGAGGAGGCTGGAATATGCTGAACCCCCCCCTCCCCACCACTGAGGAGCCCCTAGCTCCATGTGAGTTGCCCCCAGTCAGTCCAGTGAGTGAGGTTCTGCAACCCCTCTATCTCTCTCTCCATTCACTCTCAATGGGCTGCCTGTCATTGAGGGGATAGGGGACTTGCAGCAGCGCGGGGGATTGTGGGTATCCAGGCCGCCATTAGCGGCCAGGTCCAGGCTCATCAATTCCAGCACCCCCAGGGTTTGAAGGCAGGGGGGAAGTGCCAGCTTCCCCTTCCCGGAGGCGGTATGCAGGGTGGAGCCTGGGGGCGGGGTTGGGGGGCAAGGGGGAACTGCCGCTGTTGGGGAGCCAGGACACACGGGGGGGGCGGCCGGGCTTTGAAAGGAGGGGCGGAGGGGTTGGGGGGGGGGTGAGAGCGCAGGCGCAGGTGCCGGCCGCGCGTGCGCTCCACTGGACGGACCCTGCGTCACGGGGGGAGCCACGCCCCCATAGAAAGTGCCGCCCCTCCCGCCGGTGTTGATTGGCCGGGCGCGCTGTCAGTCAGAGGCCCCCCCCAAAGAGAGAGAGAGGCGGACAGAGGTCTCGAGGGTCTCCCCCCTCCCTCCCTCCCTCCCTCTGCCCATTCACCCTGGATGCAGCCAGCAGATGATGACCATGTCGTGGCACAGCAAGATCCCACAATAGGTTCTCCTCCCTCCCCCCCCCCCCCCCCCCAACACCCCCCCATGTAATTACTCTGGGTTTGTTCAGTGAGGGCAAGTGCACAGCAAGATCCCACAGTTGGTTTGCCTCCCTTCCCTCCCCCCCCCACACACAATTACCCTCTTTGTTCAATAAGGGTAAGTGCACAGCAAGATCCCACAATAGGTTTGCCTCCCTTCCCTCCACCCCCCCCCCCCCAACACACAATTACCCTCTTTGTTCAGTAAGGGCAAGTGCACAGCAAGATCCCACTATAGGTTCTTCTCCCTCCTCCTCTTGACCCAACCCCCCTCCACCCCACACACCATTTCCTTGGGTTAATGCAGTAAGGAAATGTACATAGCAAGATCCAACAGTAGGTTTGCCTCCCTCCCCACCCCAAATAAGTACCCTAGCTTTGTTCAGTAAGGCAAATGCACAGGAAGATCCCACAGTTGGTTTTCTTCCCTCCGTGCCCCACCCCCCACATAATTAGACAGGGCTTTGCACGGAAAGGAAATGCAAATAGCAAGATCCCACGGTAGCTCATGGCCCCACTCCGGAGACTCAAGCCCTGTAATTTGGCAGTGCGCTGTCGGAGGGTCAGTACTGAGGGAGCGCCGCACTGTCGGAGGGTCAGTACTGAGGGAGTGCTGCACTGTCGGAGGATCAGTACTGAGGGAGTGCCGCACTGTCGGAGGGTCAGTACTGAGGGAGTGCCGCACTGTCGGAGGGTCAGTACTGAGGGAGTGCTGCACTGTCGGAGGATCAGTACTGAGGGAGTGCCGCACTGTCGGAGGGTCAGTACTGAGGGAGTGCCGCACTGTCGGAAGGTCAGTGCTGAGGGAGCGGCGCACTGTCGGAGGGTCAGTACTGAGGGAGAGCCGCACTGTCGGAGGGTCAGTACTGAGGGAGCGCCGCACTGTCGGAGGGTCAGTACTGAGGGAGTGCTGCACTGTCGGAGGATCAGTACTGAGGGAGTGCCGCACTGTCGGAGGGTCAGTACTGAGGGAGTGCCGCACTGTCGGAGGGTCAGTACTGAGGGAGTGCTGCACTGTCGGAGGATCAGTACTGAGGGAGTGCCGCACTGTCGGAGGGTCAGTACTGAGGGAGTGCCGCACTGTCGGAAGGTCAGTGCTGAGGGAGCGGCGCACTGTCGGAGGGTCAGTACTGAGGGAGAGCCGCACTGTCGGGGGGTCAGTACTGAGGGAGCGTCTCACTGTCGGAGGGTCAGTACTGAGGGAGTGCCGCACTGTCGGAGGGTCAGTACTGAGGGAGCGTCTCACTGTCGGAGGGTCAGTACTGAGGGAGTGCCAGTACTAAGAGAGTGCGGCACTGTCGGAGGGTCAGTACTGAGGGAGCGCTGCACTGTCGGAGGGTCAGTACTGAGGGAGTGCCGCACTGTCAGAGGGTCAGTACTGAGGGAGCGCTGCACTGTCGGAGGGTCAATGCGGAAGGAGCGCCGCACTGTCGGAGAGTCAGAACTGAGGGAGTGCCACACTGTCGGAGGGTCAGTACTGAGGGAGCGCCAATACTGAGAGAGTGCAGTACTGTTGGAGGGTCAGTACTGAGGGAGCGCCGCACTGCCGGGGGGGGTCAGTACTGAGGGAGCGGAGGGTCAGTACTGAGGGAGCGCTGCAGTCTCGGAGGGTCAGTACTGAGGGAGCGCCGCACTGTCGGAGGGTCAGTACTGAGGGAGCGCCGCACTGTCGGAGGGTCAGTACTGAGGGAGCGCCGCACTGTCGGAGGGTCAGTACTGAGGGAGTGCCAGTACTGAGAGAGTGTGGCACTGTCGGAGGGTCAGTACTGAGGGAGCGCCGCACTGTCGGAGGGTCAGTACTGAGGGAGTGCCACACTGTCGGAGGGTCAGTACTGAGGGAGTGCCGCACTGTCGGAGGGTCAGTACTGAGGGAGCGCCGCACTGTCGGAGGGTCAGTACTGAGGGAGTGCCGCACTGTTGGAGGGTCAGTACTGAGGGAGCGCCGCACTGTCAGAGGGTCAGTACTGAGGGAGCGCCGCTCTCTCTCTCTCTCTCTGTGCCTCTCTCTCTCTCTCTCTGTGCCTCTCTCTCTCTCTCTCTGTGCTTCTCTCTCTGTGTGCTTCGAGGTCAAATCTTGTCTGATAACGTTCCTGTGAAGGTGCTATTGAAATGCAGTTGTTCAGTGGTGAAAACCGCTGGACCTCCACTTCTAAATCTCAACTGTTTCAGTAACATCCATCGACACTGGGACCCTGTTGCCCTGCCCCGCACTACCAGACTCACTCTCAAAGCCCTTCATCTGAGCTGTCCTCCCAGTTATAAATACTGTGGCTACAGGAGCAGGTCAGAGGCTGGGAATCCTGTGGTGAGTAACTCACCTCCTGACTCCCCAAAGCCTGTCCACCATCTACAAGGCACAAGTCAGGAGTGTGATGGAATACTCCCCACTTGCCTGGATGAATGCAGCTCCCACAACACTCAAGAAGCTCGACACCATCCAGGACAAAGCAGCCGCTTGATTGGCACCCCATCCACCATCTTGCACCACTTGGCCCCTCACTGTCCTGATATCTCCTCCTACTTTTGGCTCTGTCAGTTTATGTAGTCTGATTATGTTCCTGTGGGGAGACGGTGGTGTAGTGACAATGTCACCGGAGCAGTAATCTAGCGGCCCAGGTTGATGCTCTTGGCGGGGGGGGGGACACACGGATTCAAATCCCAGGCCGGCAGCTGAGTCTATGGCGTGACAACGATGTAAAACTAGTCTCTGTAATGCTTAATGGAACAATTGATGTAAAAACCCCCATCTGGGTCACTAATGCCCCTTTAGGGGAGGGAAATCTGCCCTCCTTACCCGGTCTGGTCTACACATGACTCCAGACCCCACAGCCACATGGTCGACTCTTAAACTGGCCCCCTCTGAAATGGCCGAGCGAGACCCTCAGTTCAAGGGGGCAATTAGGGACAGGCAATAAATGCTGGTCTCGCCACAATACATAAAAGAGTTTTTTTTAAAAATCACCTTGGGCTGTTTTAAATACTAGATCAGTGCCGACGAGGGGGTGAGTAGGCTTCACGTCCACTATGACTGCCTGGGAAGGCTAATTTTCATTTCTCCCTTTCAAAAGCCCTCTCAAACTCTCTGGCCAGCTCCTCTCCCCGCCCCAACCCCCAGAATGTCCTCCGTATCCCCCTTGGATTCGGGGCGATTTGCGTCGGAAGAGATCAGTAACAGCTCAGGAACCCATCTACCGCCTCACTCAGTATCTCCTCTTCCCCCTCCACCCCCAGCTGCTGTGACTCCCAGTCCCTCTCCCCCAGGTTTTTTTTTGTTATATATATATATATCATTCACTCGTGGGACGTGGGGGTCGCTGGCTGGGACCAGTATTCGTTTCCCCGTCCTTAATTGCCCCTGGAGAAGCCACTGCTGTGAACCGCTGCAGCCCCCTCTGTGAGGCAACTCCTCTGTAGCGGTTTGGTACAACTGAGGGCCTGGCTCGGGCATTTCGGGGGGAGGAGGTGGGGGGCAGTTTAAGAGTCGACCACGTGGCTGTGGGGTCTGGAGTCACGTGTAGGCCGGACCGGGTAAGGAGGGCAGATTTCCCTCCCTAAAGGGGCATTAGTGACCCTGCTGAGTTTTTTTTTTACAACAATTGATGGTCCCCGTTACTGAGACTCGCTTTTATATTCCAGATTTTATTCATTAAGTGAATTTATTGAAGTCTAAACAATTATTAAATTCAATGGTGCCACGTTGGGGGTTTGAACCCTGGTCCAAATGCCTTTGGGTTGCCAGTCCGGTAACGTTACCGCTCTGCCGCCGTCTGGTGTGGTAGGTCTTGTGTGTGTGTGTGTGTTGGGTGAGTAAGTGTGTCCCCTTTCTCATCCAGCAGGTACCGCCACCCCAGACAACAGCCGTGTGCCCGTTGGATTCTGCCCCCTAGTGCCAGTGCTCCCCGGCGCCAGCGCCCCCTGGAGCCAGTGACCCCTGGTGCCAGTGCTCCCTGGCGCCAGCGCCCCCTGGAGCCAGTGACCCCCAGCGCCAGCGCCCCCCAGCGCCAGTGCTCCCCAGCGCCAGCGCCCCCTGGAGCCAGTGCCCACCGGCACCAGTGCCCCCCCCCCCGGAGCCAGCGACCCCTGGTGCCAGCGCCCCCCCCCAGAGCCAGCGACCCCCGGCGCCAGCACCCCCTGGAGCCAGCGGCCCCCAGTGCCAGTGCCCCCCAGTGCCAGCAACCCCTGGCGCCAGCGGCCCCCGGCGCCAGCACCCCCTGGAGCCCGCGGCCCCCAGTGCCAGTGCCCCCCAGTGCCAGCAACCCCTGGCGCCAGCGGCCCCCGGTGCCAGTGCCCCCCCCCAGTGCCAGTGCCCCCCAGTGCCAGTGCTCCCCGGCGCCAGCACCCCCCCCCCCCCCCCCAGAGCGCTTCGTCTGCCCGCAGTGCGGCAAGGGCTTCAACCGGAACTCGCAGCTGAAGACGCACCAGCTGACCCACATGGGCGAGCGGCCCCTTCAAGTGCCCCGGCCTGCGGCAAGGGCTTGGTCGACCCGTCCAACCTGCGGGCGCCACCAGCGCACCCCCGCGGGCGAGAAGCCCTTCCGGTGCCGGGCCTGCGGCCGGGAGTTTGGCCAGTCCTCCACCCCGCTGGCGCACCGGCTGACCCACACCGGGGAGAGGCCGCACGGCTGCCAGGCCTGCGGGCGCCACCAGCGCACCCACACGGGCGAGCGGCCCTTCAGGTGCCCCCGCCTGCGGCCGAGGGTTCCCTCGGGAGTGGGAGCCGGAAGCCCACCGGCTGGTCCACACCGGAGCGGCAGAGGAGGTAAAACCGTTGGCACCCTCCGAGGTCAAGCGCGCGGTGCGTTGGCGTGTGTGAGACTGGGGAAGAGGGGGTTAAGTCCGTAGTGATGCCAACACAGGGAGCCGGGCGGGTCAACTTTGAGAGGAAGCTGTAGAGGAGTTGGTCAAGGTGAAAGCTCCAAGATTTAAAGTCCGAGGGCGGGTCACACACACAGACTCGGCTTGTGTCCCCTCGAGTGTGGAAGATTAAGGGGGGGATCCAATCGAGGGGGGGGTTTAAGACGATTAAAGGATTCGATGGGGGTCGATGGAGAGAAACTGTTTCCTCTGGTGGGGGTGGGGAGTCCAGAACAAGGGGGCAGAAGCTTAAAATGGGAGCCAGGCCCGTTCAGGGGGGATGTCAGGAAGCACTTCACACACACACACACAGGGGAGCGGGAATCTGGAACTCTCCCCCCGCCCAATAAAAGCTGTCGAGGGGGGCAGGGGGTCAATTGGAAATTTCCAAACGGAGGTGGATAGATTTTTGTCGGGTTAAGGGGGGGTTAAGGGTCACGGAACCAAGGCAGGGAGAGGGAGTTAGGATACAGACCGGCCGCGATCTGACTGAACGGCAGAGCTCAAGGGGCTGAATGGCCTCCTCCTGTCGCTGCACCCTGATCTCTTGACCCCAGTGCCAGGATCGGCGGGCAGCGATCACCAGTTGGCGTGGGGTATCGGAGAGCGTTCACTGCCCGCAGAGCCCTGTCCCATCAACTCCCGATTAAAACATCACCCCGTTGCTGTGCCCCTGGGCCAGGTGGACCGGGACTCGGTGGGCTGAATGGCCTCCTCCTGTGCCGTGCCGATTCCTGGCCTCTGCTTTTCACTTGGCGCTGGGCTAGGTTCCACGCATCTGGCCGACAGAGGAGCCAGTTGGTTTGGGATCCCTCTCCCTGCTGTGCGGCCACACGCCCTGGGAATGGGGTGGGGGGTGAGGTTTGGCCCCGTGACGATGGCCTCTTCACGACCGTCGGACATTTTCCCAACGCCGCTGAGGGACGATCGAGCCAACGGGCGGCAGAGGACGCACGGACACAGGGGAACCTTCAGCCAGCGATGGTTTCAGTCGCTTGGCAAGAGGGCAGCTATGTACACACTGGGAACAGGAGGAGGCCATTCAGCCCCTCAAGCCTGCTCCGCCATTCTAGAAGATCATGACTGTTCTGATTGTGGTCTCCAATCCACTCTCCTGTCTGCCCCCCCATGACCCTTGACCCCCCTTATCAATGAGGAATCTAACTCAGCCTTGAATATATTCAGTGACCCGGCCTCCACTGCTCTCTGGGGAAGAGAAGTCTGCACATTCATGACCATCTGAGAGAAAATCTCCGCCTTAAATGAGAGACCCCTTATTTTCAAACTGTGCCCCCTCCTCGTTCTAGATTCCCCCACAAGGGGGAAACATCCTCCCAGCATCCATCCTGTCAAACCCCACCTCAGGATCTTACATGTTTCAATAAGATCCCCTCTCATTCTTCTAAACTCCAATGGGTTCAGGCCCAACCTGCTCAACCTTTCCTCATAAGACAAACCTCCTTCATCCCAGGAATCAGCCCCAGTGAACCTTCTCCGAACTGCTTCTAAGGTAAAGCAATTATATCCTTTCTTAAGTAAGGAGACCAGAACGGTACACAGTACTCCAGGTGTGGCCTCACCAACACCTGATACAGCTGTGGCAAGACTTCCCGACTTTTATATTCCATTCCCCCTGCAATAAGCTACAACATTCGTGTAGGACTGTATCATACTGCGGAAAAATAATTTTTTTGTCAAAGTTTTTTGTCTTGGACTCATCAGGACATTCGCAAGAATGCCAAATACAACAGGAACAACAATTTATACTGCATGAGAAGAGAGTGCTGATTGGTTGGCAGCTGGACTCTGATTGGTAGAGGCATTGCCATGGAGAGTGCACTACTCAGTACCCAAGTTCAGTACCACCAAACGACTATTAATATGGCATATACTATACGGAGCAGACTCGATGGGCCGAATGGCCTAATTTCTGCTCTTATGTCTTATGTAAAATATAATACAGCACCTACATATAGGAATACACCGACAACATGCCCTTCAAGCTGATCAAAGCCTATGATATGATGGTACGAGGGACCAGTTGACCAAGGCAGACTGGGAAATTAGATTGAAAGGAGCGACAGAAATATTTCACAATTTTTGTAATGATGATACATTCCCTCGAGCAATCGAAAACAATGCAGGAAAAGTGGTCCAACCGTGGCTAAGATAGTATTGGATTAAAGGCAGAGAGTAGTAGTCTCTGACGAATTTAGAGTTCAGCAAAGGGAGGACCGAGAGGGGTCGAGACAATCAGCGTTTAACTGGCAAGAGACGTGGAAACAGCCAGTCAACGCTCTTGTGTGGGCGTGTAAAAAGGAGGAGGTTGGCCAAAGGCAGTATCTGGGTCCCGAGGCAGGGCGGAGATGGGAGAAATTATCATGGGGAATAAAGAGTCTGTCGTCACACAGGAAACCTTCGGGAAGTAGGAGGGGGGCGGAATGGGAAGCATGATTGCAGTGTTGAAGGAGTAGGACTGTAGAAAGTAATGGGGCTGAAAGTTGATAAATTCCTGGAGCTGGTGGCCCCCCTGGGGTTCTGAAAGAGGTAGCAATCTTCCAGAATTCCCTCGATTCTGGAACGGTCCCAGTGGATTAGAACTTAGCCCCGCTATTCAAGCAAAGAGAGAGAGAGAGAGCAAATGGAGCTGTAAGCGATTGGCCTGTAATATAAGCCAAAGGGAGAGATGTTTGGTAACATTTGCATCCTGAGGATCTGGGTGTCCTTGTACATGAATCATAGAAACAGATACAGCAAGAAATTAGGGAGGCAAATGGTTCATCAGCCTTTGTGACAAAGGGCTTGGGATAATTGTACACGGGTTTGGTGAGATCACACCTAGGGCACCGCACAGTTTTGGTCTCCTTACCTAAGGAAGGAGGTACTTGCTTCGGAGGGTGGGGGGGGTGGTTCAACTGACTGATTCCTGGGATGAGAGAGATTGCCCCGGTGAGGAGAGATGGAGGCGAATGGACCCACGTTCCCAAAGTTTAGAAG
This sequence comes from Cetorhinus maximus, assembly GCF_964194155.1. NCBI lineage: Eukaryota > Metazoa > Chordata > Chondrichthyes > Lamniformes > Cetorhinidae > Cetorhinus > Cetorhinus maximus. The sequence continues at coordinate 3,262 of NW_027599026.1, read as the reverse complement.
AACGAGAGGCGATCCCATCAGAAGTGAGAAAATTCGAGGAGGGTTTGACTGGGGTAGGCACCGAGAGGATGTTTTCCACCCCCTCCATGCCTGGAGAGTTGAGAAGACGGGGAGGGAGGTGGGGTGTGTGGCGGCACAGTCTCAGGATAAGGGTTCCGCCATTTCGGACTCCGATGAGAAATTTCTTCACTCAGAGGGTTGCGAATCTTTGTGTTCTGGACCCCAGAGAGCTGAGGCTGCTGAGTAGATTCACGACTGAGATGGATGGATTTTTGAGCACTGGAGGGACAGGGTGGGAAAGTGGAGTTGAGCTGGATGATCAGCCGTGATGGTATTGAATGGCAAAGCGGGCTCGAGGGGCTGAATGGCCTCCTCCTGCTTTAATTTCTTACTTGGCGCGCACCGAGGACCCTCCTCCTCACCCCGCCCATGGCCACGATGCAGCGTTAATACTCCGCGTTTTCCTAAATGCAGACGATCGCCATCCTTTTCCAGTGATTCCGTTGCAGCCTCCGCTTGTGCTTTTGGCAGAGGATTGGAGCCTCGCTCCCACTGCCCGCACAGCTTCCCCTGAATCTTTCCAGAGAAAGTTGCAGGCACCAGCTCGAGGGCGTGTGGATCGGGAGGGCCTTCACATAGACGAGGCAGAACCATGCCAACAGTTGGTCGGGCGGGGATTGAATCGCTTAAAATTGTCTGGTAGCGAGAGGGATCGCCAGTCTTGGTTTGGCTGTGGTGGGTACCCGCGCGAATGGTGATTCCTTTGCACATGTCAGTGCTGGGACCACTGATATTCAACATAGACAGAAACTAATTGAATTCAGGCCTTCTGTACAGATTTGCAGACAGTACCACACTGAGGTACAGTTAATTATGCCTGATTCCAAATACATAATATCAAAGGAAATAGGAGTAGGCCATTCGGCCCCTCGCACCATTCAACTCGATCATGCTAATCCTCTACCTCAACCTCGTTTTCCCCCCCAATCCCCATATCCCTTGATGTTTTTAATGTTTAGAAATCTATCCATCTCTGTCATGACCATACTCAATGACTGAGCCTCCACAGCCCTCTGGGGTAGAGAATTCCAAAGATTCACCCTCTGAATGAAGAAATTCCTCCTCATCTCACTCCTAAATGACCTGCCCCTTATTCTGAGACTGTGTCCCCTGGTTCTAGACCTCACCCCACCCCCCACAACCAGAGGGAAACATCCTTCCTGCATCTCCCCTGTCGCGTTCTGTAAGAGTCATGTCTGCTTCACCTCTCATTCTTCTAAACTCCAGAGAACATGGGCCCAGTCCACTCAATAATATAAATGGAAGCAGAACCCTGGAGATCTGAAATAAAATGCTGGGGTTGGGTGGGGGGGAAATCGCAGCATCTGCGGAGATAGAAACCGAGTTAACATTTCGAGTCCGTGTGAATCTTCTTCAGAGCTGAGGAGAGGCAGAGATGTGATGGGTTTAATGTTGTTGAAAAAGAGAGAGGTTGGGGGGGTGTCAGGTGGAGCAGAAGGGAAGGTCAGGGATAGGTTCCAGGGTGGGGGAGATTAAATAACAAAGATGTCATGGAACAAAAGAGGCAAAGGGAGTGGTGATGATTGTATTAAAGACACAGAGTCGGTGTTAATGGCAGAGTAAGGGTTAGTGCTGTCGGGTTGCGGACTGAGCGAAGGCAAAGTGGTCACCCAGTCTGCGTTTGGAGTCCTCTATGTAGAGGGGGCTGCAAGTGCAATAGACTAAGCTAAAAGAAGTGCAAGTGAAGCACTGCTTCACCTGGACGGAGTGTTTGGGGCCTCGGACGGAGGAGGTAAAGGGGCAGATGTTGCACCTCCTGCGACTGCGTGGGAAGGGGATGAGGAGTTGGGGGCGGTAGAGGAGTGGAGCAGGGTGTCCCAGAGGGAAAGGGTCCCTTTGGAATGCTGACAGGCGAGCGGAGGGGACAATGTGTTTGGTGGTGGCGTCATGCTGAGGTCGCTGGAATGGGCAGAGGATCTTTTAAATATGGAGGCTAGTGGGGTGGAAAGTGAGGACAAGGGGTTCTGGGAGGGAGAGGAAGGGGTGAGGTCGGAAGCGTGGGAAATGGGTTGGACATGGTTGAGGGCCCTGTCAACGACAGTGGAGGACGGGGGAACCTCAGCCCAGAATAAAGGAAGATATGTCAGGAGTGCAGTGCCATTTTGGAAGGCAGCATCATCAGAATGGGATGGAGTCCTTACAGGAAGCAGGATGTGAGGAGCTATACTCGAGGCATCTGTGGGAGTCAGTGGGCTTGTGATGAATATTGGTGGACAGTCTATCCCCAGAAATGGAGACAGAGAGGTCAAAGAAGGGAAGGGGAGTGTCAGCGATGGACCATGTGGAGGTGATGGAGGGGTGGAAATTGGAAGCAAAATTGAGTAATTTTTCCAGGTCCAGATGAGAGCATGAAGCAGCACCAAAACAGTCATCAATGTACCGAAAAAAGAGTTGTGGGAGGGGGCCGGAGTAGGACTGGAACAAGGAATGTTCCACAAGCCCCATAAAGAGACAGGCATAACCAGGGCCCTCCCGGTACACACAGCCACATGGAGGAAGTGAGACAGGTTAAAGGAGAAACAGTTCAATGAGAGAACAAGTTCAGCCAGACACAGGACGGTGGTGGATTTTTCAGGCCTCTGTTCGAAGAAGAAGCGGAGAGATCCTCAGACCATCGCGTTGGGGGATGGAGGTGTAGAGGGATTGGATGTCCATAGTGAAAAGGAGGCTGTTAGGGCCAGGAAATTGGAAATTGTTGATATGACGTAGGGCATCAGAGGAATCGTGAATGTAGGTGAGAAGAGACTGGACAAGGGGAGAGAGAACAGAGTCAAGAGAGGAAGAAATGAGTTCCCTGGGGCAGAAACAGCCCGACACGATTGGTCTGCTGGGACAATCCTGTTTGCAGATTTTGGGGAGGAGGTAGAAATGGGCTGTCCGGGTATGGGAGACTATGAGATAGGAAGCTGTGGAGGGAAGATCTCCAGAGGAGATGAGGTCAGTGATAGACCTGGAAACAATGGCTTGATGTTCAGTGGTGGGGTCATGGTCCAGGGGGAGGTAGGAGGAAGTGTCTGAGAGTTGGCGCTCAGCCTCTGCGAGGTAGAGGTCGGTGAGCCAGGCACCAGCCTTGTTGGCAGGTTTGGTAACAAAGTCCTGAGAGAACGGAGTGCGGCAAGTTCAGAAGGAGACAGGTTAGAGTGGGTGAGAGGAGCAGAGAAATTGAGACGGCCGATGTCAT